>NW_019212925.1:134327-267398 GCF_002532875.2 Varroa jacobsoni
ACTAATATTTTAATACAACCTTCAATTTTTCTCTTGAATCATTACGCGCAAATCATGCATCTGCGTGACTATTTAAGGAGGCAGACAAGACATTCTAATATCTTTTAATAATAAATATAAAGGATTTTTGTTTGTTGGGGACGCTGTTGTTTTCTGTGACATCATCATACGGAAATATAAATCATAACTATTCACCGATCTTAATTTGGGTGCATTATTTTAAAGGATTTATGTGCATCTAGGAAAATGTTTTTTTACATTACACTTAAATCACTTATTATTAGTACATTATTACCAGCTCCGACAGAAAATTCTGCTTTATCTTAAACCAAGTCTGACACTAGGTATCCTTAGATTCAGTCCAAGGTCATAAAATAGGCACTGAACTGACTGATCTCATCTCCCTGATCTCCTCGAAGTAACGGAAAGGTGTGTAAGATTTTTTTATACCGTTCTAGTCCACTGATAAATTTACTCATCTCGGACATAATTGTGGCTGACAAAGCGTGATTAATATCGATCCTTTATTTCAGAGGCACGCAGCCTGCGTGTATGTGGCCTGGTAGAAAAACGATAAAGCAAAAAAAAATCATAAAATTGTGTACTGTGTGTAATATTATCCTAGTTTTACTATAATTTTATGCGGAATTTTAAGTTGAATAGGCTAAAATGTATACCGTATTAGTAGCTCCGTTAAAGCTTCGATAATATGTTATGCTCTGATTGGTCAATAGGACCGCGCGTGGTGTTTCATATGGTTATTATTTGTAATATACATAAATTTTTTTCCTTTGAAAACATTTTGTTCATAACTGCGGTTTCCGTATATATCGATACCGTTTATGTTGATCCTCCGACGGCTCTGGCGCCGTGTTACTTCATCATTAAGTATTATAGTCAATATACTTTTGGATCAAATGCTTAGGAAAAAAATTCAAGTGCTATTTATTTTAACCCGCCTTAAAAACTGTAGCCGCTATGCGTTTTCCTATTTGTGCATGGTTGAAATTTATCATCAATAGCTCGATTGCACGCCGGTAAATGGAAGGCTTTCGGTCTATGCCAACTGCGTGCATCTTTATCGCTATTGGTAAAGAGGATGGAGATACTGACACAAAGGAGCACGCACTACTACAAAATTATCGTAGTTCATACAGTTCATTGAGCAGATTAAAGTTAGTGGTAATGATATAATTCATGCTTATTTACTAAAGAGGACGTTTACGTATAATATAAGGTGCCAAAGGTTACTTAGTACACTTTCAATTTACTTAGCAGGCAATGGGACGGATTGAATTAACTATCATGCGCATTTGCTATATAGGCCAAAATCAGACTGACGTAAAATTGGGTCGATAAAAAACTATTTGTATAATAATTAGGTTAGAGGGAGCTTTTTTGGGCAACGGTTGAATTTCTGACCCACTGTAGCCCCGGCTAAGTGGTGGCTTATACCACTAATGAATTGTTGCAGTTTCCAATCTACCGTCTACCGCAGCACTGGCTTAATATCTCGCTACGTCGACACCATCAACGACTATAAACTATGACCATCGAATTGGCCGAACTCGTTACACCGCCCATCTGATCTACATATAACAGTGGCAACTCTAATAGTTTTAAACATGAACTCTGGGCATCCCGCTATTTATAAGTTTAGAGAAGACTATATAGTGTGTGTAAATCGACAACTAATCAGAATTAATCAGCTTATTATTTCAATTCTCTTCTTCCTCCTCCATAGATTGTTGCCTTGTAACGTCCGTATTTGCAGAACGTTGTCCTAGAAAGATCCGATTGTGAGCTAGGCACTGCCAAAGGATGACAGATACAGACGTATGCAGCCTCTACTGGGCTAATTTTTCCATTCCATGTAAACATAAGGCTAGTTTTTGTTATTTGTGATGTATGCGACACGCGCAATATGCGACTGTAACGGCAGTCATTAGCAGTACCGATGACATCGTAGCCATAGAGTTTAAGTGAAAATTAAAGTTGGCTTGAACTTGGCAAGAACTGGCTTGCTCAATCAAAGCAGTTCAATGGATGGCTACCCAGACTGGACTATCTGACAATGCCAGTTTATTGAACTGAATGTGTCTCTAGTTGGGAAACGTAACTTATAAGCCTGTCGCCTAACGACCTGATACTCAGTGAGGTTCGTTCTTCAACTTTCTTGAATGGAAAAGGGCCAGTGCTATGTGAAACGATAGCTTACGACCACGAACAGCTAGCTCGTCTTATTTGAGATCCGAAATTCGTAGTGGTTAAGGTTCGAGTTCCTGTAGAGTAAACGGTGCAGCAAAGAGCAGCCACATGCGTATTTGGTTTTAATGAAGACAAACCTATAACAAAGGGCAACTTAACGCACCTGCAGTGTTTGCTTGGAGGTAACAGGGCATATCGAAGGGCGATTCGAATCGGACTGTTTCGCTACGAGCGCGCACCCAATGTGTGTATTCGATGATGTCGAAAAAGGGGTCGACCTGTTTCGAAAACGGTATGATGCACGTAGATAATTCACTGTTAGATGTGTCGATATGAGTGTGACCCGGAAATGTCGCATTTTAGCTTAGCGTAAGAAGGGCAAGCAAGTATAATGGTATACTGAAGTGGGCATGCTGGGTCAAATTGCTTATTAAGGTCCTTAGTAATTAAGACTAAAAAAAGTTTGCCACTGTTACAGTAAAAATCACGGCTGAGTACACTCGCACAACGACACGACTGTAATAGAAGCATTAAATCCTGTTTCAGTTTAAATGAAGTGAGAGACCTAACTGAGCAAGTTCGTACATCAGCTTCGATAAAATAGTTAAATATGAGAGAAAGGACCCGATTCATGAAGGTTTGGTTGAATACAAAAGCAAAAGGGCTTTCACAGATAGGATACATGGATGCTGCCTTTCAACAGTTACCACTAACCAAAAACCAATGAATTCGTAAAGATTGCATTATAACTCGTTTATATTATATGTTCGATAGCTTTAATCAAGTCAGTAGATCTGCACACAAACAAATCTAAGATAAACGTTAAAAGAAAACAAAAGTTATGTGCGCATCTATTAAATGAGGCATCTTTGTGTGCCTCCTGCATCCTGACGGGTGTATGTACCGTGCGTATGGTAGTGCTAGAACAATCTATTGAGAAAATGGTCAGTAACCTTCAGAGACCGGTCGACGTGACTGGATAGGTTAAACACAGGTGCTTTGTTTGTCCTTCCGGATGACGATAACTAACAATGCTTAATTACCATTACCGTTACTAATTAACAGCTAGGTATTTTGAGATATTCGTTGAACGCGATGTGTTGTTGACGGAGTAAGGCCCAGCTGGCGTTGGTGTGCAATGCAGTATGGCGGAACGTGTCGGTGTGGCGGTAGCTGAACCGCCATCGATCAATTTGAAATTAATCCATTGTACGAAACAATCCTTGTTTCACCTAGAGACATATCTTTTCAGACAGAAAGATAAATTCTAATACGTGATCCAACTAACAGGTGGTCTTATGCTGCCTGTTTAACAGACAGGTACTGGGCACATTTCCATTCGATCTCCGCTGGATTTATCTACGACCATAATATCATTCAATGTCCGGCGACACGCGCACGAAACGGCAGGTATAACGCAATGAAGCAACAAATGACTAGATGAACTAGACCATCTGACAAAAGGCGAAATAAGAAAGAACAAAGAGAAACCAATGCACTATATATCTATCTATCTATCTATCTGCAGAGCTCTCAACCGTCAGACATCCCTTTACGATAGATAATGTAAGTAGAACCTCACTTGTTATATGTTGGACTAATTGGGAATACAATAACTAACTATAAGTGCCGCTCTCTTCAGTGAGAAGTGTTTTTCTGTGCGCATACAATCGCAATCACGCTCACGGATCTCTGTATCATATGGTTGGGCGGGCGCAGGAATGTATATACAATAAAATGTGGGCTGCAAGAGCCGTTATGATATTGACGGACCCGTTCAGTCTATCCATTTGACAGTCAGGCTATATTGTGTGCTATTACATAGCGCGCATATGGGTTTTCTGCGGTCTGCGTTGTTCCCATTATTGTGTACACAAGACTTTCTGAATCCGGGACCATGACGATCTCCACAACAGATGGAATGAGACCCCCCTGCAGATGCGTTGATCGCTTGTGTTGTAAACCCAGTCGCCTACAGGTCGTCCGCATCAATGTCTTCTAGCTCGTACCACCTACATGTGCTTTGTTTAAGACAAGATGGCTAATTTCTAATTAACACAATCATCAATCGGGCTCTTTTCAAGAACAATCGTCTACGAGCAAAAGTCAAAATGAAATGTCCATTATTGATATCCACGTTACAGATAAAGAACAATGATCCGGTTTTGGTCATCATATCACGATTGTAGCCCATTTCAAAGATTCGCCAAACAACATTTCTTGTTTCCCGGACCTCTTTTCATTGAAACAATACAACAGAGTTTCAATATGCAATGTGAAGGACTAACGATTAACTCTACCGGCTCCCTCTGGATGGCATCCTCAAAGGATACAAATTATGGAGCAGTAATGTTCACAGAAACTTGCTCAGTGTGTTAAGATGTCATCGCTAAGAAAATTTTCCGTACCTGATTAACATCGGAACCCACTTAAACTCGGCTATACGTGTTCTGTTAAAACAAATCGCCTTTTCTCCACTCGTTCGAGAATAGCCCGTTAGGTAATATGATTTATCTATCTTTCTGTTTAATATACTAGGTATAAGACCCTGAGTAAAACCTGATTCGGGCATGTGTACGGTGTGAGACAGGTGAATGCAAGGGTTCTGCGATATTTTTCTGTCGTAAGCGGCCAGCGTCGGTCTACAAGAGCACCTTAGTTTACTGGCCTCACTCCTCCTTTCCTGAAACTGATCCTTTCCAACAAAACAGCCATTCAGTCTTTCCGGCTTTGCATGCGATCCCGCATCCAGTTAGATAGATTACGTTAAGCCATCCAATCTCAAATCAGGCATATGCCAAACTTCCAGGATTATAGCTTATAACCTCCAAGTGATTCACTGAAAAAATCATTTGCGTACACCACCATATCAGAGTCCGCAATAAAACTGAATAAGTAATTTTTCGTCGGTCCTATTAAGGTTGCATTGAGTCCATCTGAAAAATACTTAACTGCAATAGGGCTCACGTAATACGTGTTTTCTATCGGTAAACTGAACCATTCAATGGTTAAATGAATTGAAATCAAGTTAATTCAATTTTCTCTAATATTCTAAAGGTAACATGTTGGGATATACAGAGAGGTTTAGCTGCTCACTTGTCAGCCTTAGACGTTCTTTTTCACGCATAGATTCCATCTAATTGATTTTCTAAATACCATCCGTGATATATGGCAGTAACAACGCTAGCACAAACGTTAGCTTCTTGAAGGCTTAGTGTTTTTTGGATTTTGGACTAGCACTTGCTTGGCGGTCCCTTGAAAATGGCGCTTCACTGGACACAGATACTTTTTGTAATTAGAAGCACAATGGATTTATTTAACCTCGTCAACCCTTACGGCTAGATAAAATTGGCTCCATTGAAGGCAAAATAATTTTTACGAAACGTGGGCGTGAATGAACATTGAATTATCGAATTATTACCCAACCGCAGGAGTCCTATGAACAAAAAGCTCATTTTTATTACAAAAAAATAAGCTAATCTACTCAAATTGACTGTAGTCTCACAGAGTAGCAGAGTATGCTCTGCATAAAAGTAAACATCTTCGAAGGGTAGAGAGGCCGGCCTAAGCCACGTCCATTGTTGGACACTAACGGGCACCGAGCATCACGCACTGCGTTTGTCGAATAGCGTAGAATCAAAGAATTCTATTTTTTCGTTCTCACGTTCATGCCTTGATTTTCTAAAAATTAACAGAGGGACTTGTGCCAGGAGTACTGGTTAATCCTCATCCGCCTGTCGCAATAACGAGCACGCTGTATTTATAACGTTTATGCGTCGAGCTCCAGGAAGATGGTTAAGCTTCAGAACCGATAAGCATTCCATAGCAATCGACAACATAGGATATAGGTGAAGACTGCGATGTGAAGGCCTACTGATTCGTGTCCATCAGCGCCTTTTAGAGCCAGTTCCGGCTCGAATAGCTCGCCCTTCTACTGGCAGGTCTCTACGGGTAACGAAGCAAAGAAGAATATACAACTACGATCTTACTTACTCTCGAATTGGCCCGCAGGGATATTTCATATAGCTCCAAAGGAGCCCCTTAGAGCGCACGCACTTAACTACCCGTAGTAACTAACCTTAGCTTTGACCCGTTGATCCACTGTATGGGCCTCTGGGCTGTGTGTTTTTTGGTCCGAACGTGACTCTTCAGCATCGCTGTCGTGCGTCACATTGCACAAACTACTACGTTCTGTAATTTGCTAGACAGCCTTCTGGCCTGTAGCAGACCAGAACTCTTCCATAAGGCAGCAATTCTAGACGTCGTGCCCCCCCCCCCCCGCACTAGCATCATGTCATTTACGCGAACTATATAAGTGTGTGTGTATACATATATACACATAGAAATTTATCGCCTACCTACATATTCCTTCCGCAGTGGCTCACCAACTGGTTCCATTTAGCTGGGTTCTGCCTGCCTGCAGCACTTTCTGATGCTGCAGCTGCCACTGCTGCTTTTGTTGCCGTTGCTACTATTGGATCTGTATCCTGTGTCCGTACTTCCCCACAGCTCGGCAAGCGACGGCCGTTCGCGGATTCATTGGCGGCTTGATAGCCAAATGACGAGACGAGAGACTTTCTGTGGTAGTCACCGAGGAAGTGCCCAGTTGTGCTAATTCTGCGCGTGCAACTAAGTGATAAATATGGTAACCACGAGCCATAGTGGACCAATCCGATAGTATACTCTTTTCGCAGTTTAGCCAAGACTATCTAGCCCAAAGCAGTTTCCCGAAGGAATGTATGCGATGAAAAGGCCACAACGGAGCATTCCTTCTGTGCCATTCATTGGTCTATTCAATTTGTCAAGTGATTCTCTAGCCCTTGCGATCTGTTTTCGTGCGACTGTTAAGCTTTTGATTAGGGACTACTATGTACTTTCTACGCAACGAACAGATTTAGTAGGTTGGGTTTAGGTGTTGCCAGTACTGACTAGCAGGCAAGATCCGATTAGGGGAATAATCAGTGCCATATTAATATGCGACGGCGAACGATATTCGACGTTGTAGCCCCCTACAATCACAGTTGAAAGCCTGCTGCTGATTTTTATTTCGGCGAGCAAAGTGACGCTTTTCGTTTTCGTATCGGTGCTTGGTAGTTTATGATTCCCTGGTTAATTAAATGGTCTATGAACAATATTCTCCATTGAGTTTTGTCATAGTCAAAATTCATGCATTAGATACAGGGTTGAGGAGCAGCCATTGGGTATGGATATGACCTCTTTGAGGTCGTATAAAAGAGGACGACAGAGACTTTTCTGGCTATTATTACTATTATTGGTCTCGATGTTGTCGCCGCGCAATTAGACACACGGGAAGGCTCTGCCCAGTTAATGCGCTAGTCACTATATAAAGTTCCAGACAGAGCCACTGGACCACTAAGCCCGTCACGCGACCCAGTCGGGTTGCCATCTCTTTCTCCCAGTAGACATGATTGTACCCTAGTATTCAATGATAAAATTCGATCATATTTTCTGCTGACATCTAAGCAAACCATCGATCGTGGCTTTAATATAGAGACAGTTGACGAGCTAAAAAGAACATCTATTCATGATCATTCATTTACTGAATTGATAATAAAAGTAACACATATATATATATGTATATATGGCATACTTACAAATGTGAAATGATAATTTAGAAAGATAATCGACGCTTCTGTTTTCTATTACTCTATGTCAGCTCGGAACGTCCTATCTGTACTGTGGATACTGTAAATGCATCTCCTTTAAGCATCTTCGCATCCTCTCCACCCTTTCTCTACACAGCATTCCGCTACTCTTTAAAAACTGATAAACACATAGCCTTTATTTGAGTCCTCCTTCTTCCTGTTCCTACCAGCGTCCTTATTCAACATTATGTTCGATGAAGTAGTACTTTCATCATGTAGCGCTTCAGCAGCCAACACCAAATTGTTACCCGCTAATCAACAAGCATCGCCCGTGTGTATAACCCTATCAATAACGAACATAAAGGAAGAACGACATTTTTTTGTCCTATTGATTTGCGTTATCGTTCAGGGAACCCTACTCGAAAGAATGGCTGAGTGCTACTCAAACGAGATTATATCCACTTGCTCATTGATTCATTCGTGTACTCATTCAGCTTGTGATTCGTTTCTTTATTTATTGTTGTCACTTACTAGTAAACCGAGATTACGTTAGAACTCTCTAATAGCAAAGGCAAGGGTGGTAGCCCGTAAGCGGTCGGCTGCCGAGGGTCTATCTTGAAATGAAAGAGGACGGCCTTTACCTCTCTTCATTTCGTTCCGCATCCGTTACCGTCGCACCTTCTACTACTCCACGATGACGGCATCGACTGTACTTCTGAGAACTACGGCGATAAAGGCGACAGCTCATTGGCCGTCACGGCGGCGAGACGCGTTTGAATACTAGAGCGGATATTAGGATTTATCCACGTCGGATAGAGTGTGCTGCCCTCAGGAAAATTTTACATTTAGGATTTAGCTGTGCATAACGTGAATCCGGTTTGTGATATCGTCAATTAGATCATGGTCGTCGTTTAATCTGTCGCCTTGTTTTTGGATTCGGCTTTGCAAAATGAATTTCGCTTAACGGCTCTATTAACGACCATATAGGAGGACGCAGTGGGGTCACGTAGATGGCCTCGATAGCTGGGCCAATGGTATTGTTCACAATTCTGGTCCCATGCGGTTCCCATGGAACGGTCCTGTGGTGACAACGACTGCGACGGATTGAGCACGAACCTCAAATAGAATTACGTCGAGGATGACGACTACATCGGGGGACGACCGCTACATCGTGTGAATATATTCATCCATTCATTATAGTCTACCTATACATTAGGTTTGCAACCGTCGTTTATACTAACCAAGCCTATCATTCAGTGATCGGCCTTTGTAGATCGACTGCGCAAGAGAACGGTTGCAGCAAGGTCGTTCAGGCTGAAATTCGGTATAGGAAGGCAGGCTGAAGGCCTTTCAATTGTTTCCTGTCAAATGCATACTGCATATACGGTATTTGCTTATGAACACAATCGGGTTCGACCCAAACAATTTTGGGGTGCTCCTTCTAACCAGTCTAGAAGCGGACATACAGATACATAGACACGCACGGGCTGTACAGAGCAGTATGGACGTTCATATCATCGCTTTATATCTACGGCATGCGGACTCGGCCGTGTAATGTCATTTATGTGTAACGGCGTTAACTGTACGCCCCTAAGTCGTAGGAAGACAAACTTGCCCTATCTGGAAGTAGAATGCAGCAATTTTTTCAGATCATACATCGGTATCACGCCAAGGAACCGCCGATGTCTACCTGAGTTTCTAAGCTCTCCTTCTACTGATAATATCGTCTATCGTAGTCCTGGTCATGGAAACGCTGTCCTGTTAACGTCGACAGAAAACATCGAGTTGCACGAAGGTTGCTAATTTGGCATATGGTTCAGTTATAACCTGGCAAGGGCGGAGCTTGAGAGGGGCAAGGTTTATATAGGATGTTAATGGTAAGCGCTTTCCAGTACATCCTGTTTGCGGTAAGTGAAGAACACTTCTGGCAAATAGATTCTGGTTGGTAAGAGTGGATTTTTATACCCGAAAATCTGCGTGTAACAGTTTTTTTTTACCAAGGCATGTCTATCGCTTATAGAGGATGCGTAGATAGATGATAGAGTAAAATGGGTATACGATAATATTGAGAGTTACGTTTTGAATAATAATGTTCGTTAGAGTACATGATTTTGGCCTGGTCTCACAGCTAGGAGTGAATAAGAATACGTTATTATTCAACCAAGTTCAATAAATAAGATAAAATACTTATTAAAGATGATGCGGATTGTCGAAGTTAACGGGTAACTTTCTCTAAGCGCTTAAAACTGAAAGTTCGCTTTACAATGAAATAATGCCAGCTTTCAATTCAGTCACGTGAAAACTAAGCCTGCATTTAATAGAGATTTTCATTACCTTATGTTCATACAAGAGCTAAGCTGTTTGATATTGTACAATGACCACGGTTCTCTTAAAAGGACCTGGTAAGCCATTTGTCCTCGAGGACTTGTTTGTCTCGCAAGAGACAAACCTAGCATAAGTACAACGCTTAGTTAAAGAAGACTACAACTCGACAAAATAAAATATAAGCCTTTTTGGAACTTATAAACAGCCATTCTTATGCAGAAACCTAGCAGTTATTCGCTTTTTGGTAACCACAAAGTTACTCACGTTAATACCCTTATCTGAGCACTTTACTACCGTTAATTATTTAGGCATTTGAATAAGAGCGTTTGAAAAGACATTTTTTAATTCAACTTAGCATTGGTTATTTGTACTTCAATGGTGAACGTTGACCGAACCTGGAATAAAATAGGTCGTATATTACGATAGGGCCAACAGCTTTGAAGCAGAGTTATCAAAACTGTCCTTGGATGGGTACGCGCGCAGCGGGGTCAACATACATAAAAAAAGATCGACTGCGTTTAGACGAGGCGTTTTTGTGACACTACCGGAAATAGGATACAACATATACGATAGCTTTGATGACTCACCAATACTGGTTCCTTGCTTCAGCATAGGATCCCTTGGGACGGTATCCTAACTTATGCATTCGTTCCTTAATGTATGTACTCAAATTAGCTGTGAATTGCATCAATAAAACCTAATGCTATACATAAATACAACGCACATAAAGCCGGATATAGATACCAACGGCACCGGCCAAAATAGGCAAGTCTTGGCGATACCGCATCGATATCGCACAATTGTAAGAAGTGTACGTTCCTGGAGAGTTGTTTGATCGTTTGTGTAAAGCATTTGGGCAGGAAGAATGAGCTCACTGCTGTGAGCTTGTTACCTGCTTGAACGACGGAAGGACTTTTTAGGACGCGGCCATGTACATATTGTATGCGGCGACAGTTCAGATAGGTTTCTAAGTCGCTCAAGTAAAGTCGTAGTGAATGACTTCCTGTAGCAAGCATTACTGTTGTATTTATAGTTTAGTCGCATCTTGTTCACTGCATTGGAACGGTTTTAACCAATAACGTAAAAACAATGCGCTATACACGTACAGGTATCCATTTTTATATGGAAAGTATTTTAATGTTTAGCGGCTTCCCGTGTTACTCGACGCTGATCTGCCTTTATGGCTGACTACTAAGCTTGATTACTAAGTGCAACGCCTTGTGACGTTCTCTGGTCATGTTTGATTTTTTTAATAAATAAATAACAGTTGGCCCATTATAGTGTTCAAATGACTCTTTCCCTAGCACAGACTGATCCCTAGGAGCTAACGGTTGATTTGCTTGTTTAGTGTGAACAACCGTGGACAGGCTCTGTGGAAGTGGAATCGTTTGGCCTACACGAACAGCCTGTAGGGTAGTGGCCTGCAGGGCGGCCTTTGTCAATTGTCCTGTTCGGCCAGTGTTGTTACTATTGCAAGCAGCGGGAAATCTGTTGGGAAAATAGGACAGGTTACCCTCCCGTTCCTATCTTCAGGATGGAGAAGGGAGGAGGCACGAAGCAACCCTAACGGTTTTGACAGCAATAGCATAAGCAGCGGCAGCGGGGTGCGTTTCGTCCTGCGGAGGCTAATTCAAGTTAATTACAGGGAACAATATCAACAGTAACACCGAAGACACACATTAGCACAGTGACAGATTGCTGGCAGTTGTCTTGTGAGGCCAGTGGGCACTACTGCGACGTATAGAACGGTTGAAGGGTACACTTGATAACCGAATAACTGAATTTGCCCCATTTGTTACCATATCATTGTGAAGCTTTATCTGTTTTAGTGCTCGCTGTTGGCGGGGCACCCTATAGGAAGTATCACTGTTGTTAGGAGGGTTGTAACAAAACAGGATCTTCTTGGTTATCGTTGTAAAGCGATCGTTTCTGTTGCTTAGTTAGAAGCGTGCTTAGCTCGACGTGCGCGACACAACCCTTCAAAAGCGGTTATCTTAACCAATGACATTTTGCTTGAAAAACTGTGAGGATAGACTGAGCTGTCTGCGAAAAGCTTGTCTGGTTTCGTTGCAGGAGGGAGGGAAGTGATGTTGATATTTGTAGGACTTCGCCATAGAGATGCTGTGAGTTATAGCAGCTACATTGTTTTGGGCACTGAAAGGCTCTGACGCTCTCGCTGATTTGAGCGTTCTACATATGACATCACATAATAGACTTTTTTTTTGGATGTCTGGCTCTTCGTCTTGCGTTTAGTCGATTTTAGAGGCTACTAACATAGATTAAAGTCATAAGAAAAATAGGCATATTGCTCGTATGTACTGTTTGTACCAGTGAAGTACGACATCACACTCACTTTATCAGCCGATTCAAAGGCGCTTGCAATAGTAATTGGAAAAATGTTCTGCACGTAACTATTAAGAGTCATAAATTTGAAATACATGATCAAATTCTAATCTTTCTAACTACTAATTTCATCTTGATAGTGACCAGTTAAGGTAACTTATACCATGTACATATTTTTATATAGAATCTCTTCATTCATCCATGCGTGTGCTCTTCCCCATAAAGTATTCGGTGTTGTCTCAGAGGCAATACGAGCTTTTCAATCCCTTTACTCTTCCAACTTAGCCGCTAAGTAGAAGCAAAATCTGACATTTCGGTAGTTAACTACCTGCTTTTTTTAGTCCCGTTCGCCTGGCCCCACCTGATTGAATGACATACTTCCGCAACATCAAATCAGAAATGGTGTTGAGGTTGGAAGGCTCCGGCCTGCTAACAGTCTCGAGAATGTATATATATGTATATATATATATAATGTGCATAATATACAGCGAACTATTACGTTTTCCTCCGTCGGAAAGAAGCGAACATGTATACCCCTCCCTCGTTTTCGTAACACGCACAGGCAGTTTCCCGCAAGACGCAAGAATTCAGACGGGGGTCGGCGCCAACTGGACGCAGTATACGTTTCCGGTACACGTCTACATGCCGCGTAGCAAGGCTCCGTCACCCGGCAGATATGTCCTGCATGTGGAGGACATGTGATTAAAAGAGATTTAAAGTTATGTCTGTCCGGAGAATAAAAGCATAGGTTTAAGATGCACCCTAAGCATGGTGCGAGTCGTCATGTGAAATGCTAAAATTTCGGTAGGAAAACATAACGGTGTCATCCATAACCCGAGTTTATTGTCACTATTAATATATGCCATGACAGATACGCACTTGGCAAACTCCTTTGCAGTTCCTTTGACCATGTGAAATGTATATGTAGACCCTATGCATTTATGGGCGGGAATCTTGGCAGGATCATGAAGAGTTCCACTTTTAAATATGTAGTGTATAAGCACAGCAAAAAATTTGCTAAAATAGTCGACATTTATTGTTATGATGCTAATAGAAATAATCTAATTTAGATGTCGAGCAATGACCTCCAGAGATGGCCAACGGGATCGAATGCTTCTTGAAGTTCCGTAGTCTTCGACGTGTACCAACCGGTGTAGGCACGTACCTTCTCGTGAGTTGCAAACGCTGATTACAGAATTGTCTCATTGTTCAATAGCAGCTAGTGTACTTTTCGGGTGTGCAAGAAAAAATAACTCTCACTTCAAGCCGTTCTGATCACAAGAAAGTCAGCCCTAGACGCCATAAGATACAACACTATCGGGCTTTAAATTTTCCTCGCGGGCTCTGCTTCACGTTCACTGTTGTATTCTTAGTGGCCAGAAATGTAACGCGTAATAAGGTAATACGCAGTAACTGAGGTTGTATTGTAGAATGTTGTCTGCATGTGTACAGGTCGAAGTAGGTACTCATACCAGCCTGAGGACAAGGCACACATCCTTTACGGCCGCGACCGGTTAAGAGTAAATTTATCAAAGGATCTTCGACGAGAAAGCGCATCGTGTAAGTAAGTGCCTTTTCTAGAAACTATTAAAGCATTTCCATCAAAAATTGGTCTCTAAACATCATACGATGCAACCGTATCTAGGTCTACCCTATTTAGGTGGCTTTTGCACAGTACTTATCAATGTGTATGACAAAAGTGAGACCTTCCGTACCATTCAACGTAGTTTGGAACCCTTCGGGTAATTTTACCGCGTCGTTGAACACAATTCATCGTACGATCGCAGTTTTTTTCCTACCAGTGTTAATGGTTACCATTCTAGTTTTCACTCATAGCTGTTACGTACAGGAAAATCAGCTTGAAAATCTGCCTTGGCTTATTTAGAAAATGCAAAGAAAAACAGTTGCTCACTCTCAGTGAAGCTCCTCATTTACCGAATACGATTAAACTCATTTCAATCCAGCGCGTATTTAACATTGTTTATATTCACCATAAAGAAAATAATGTGTGTGTGTTAAAATTTATACGTACACGGCTCGGTTAAATGCACGCTTCTCAATTCGTCTGCCTACGCAGCGATAATTAAAGTAGAAGTTTCTGCCCAGGCGTATTCACTCCCATAGTCGTGAGGCTGAGCTTTTCGCAAGCACTCGGCAGCCTTAAATCAAGCACTTCGGAATAGCAGGACACGGACGAAGCGGGTAAAATAGCGGATTCGACAACTCTGCCTTTGGGCGAGCCTTTAGGCAGTCCACAGTACTGTCTCTGAAAACTACGCCAACTTACCAGTCGTAACATAACAAGAAATAGGGCTGTCTTCTGTCGCAGTACAGACAGACAAGTGCACAGAACGATATTGGGTTTTAGTAACTTCGGTGTCTCAAGTTTTACGTTTCGTATCGCCGTTAGCTATAATTCCATCAGATAGACGACTGGATGGCTCCCAGCTATTACGAAACAAAAAAAAAGTCTGTTTATGGTTGAATTCGAACCTACACCACAACATGTCCCTAAAATTTGCAGGTAAATACGTGACCCATAAATCTAGAGGTTTCAGTAACCTATATTAGACAAACCTGGTGAAAAAATCTTGGCTGGACGTTTCAGCATTTAGCCAACTTTCAATCAATTTATAATTAATCGTGGCAAGTGGCTCTAGTGCTATAGCACTGTTCATACCCTTCGTTTAAAGAAATAAGCTGCTTCGTTCGTAAAAATAGAGGTCTAACCGCTGCACCGGACAACGCATAACTCGTCATGCCAGAATGTATTTGTTTTTTTATAGCTAAAGATAGTAGTTTCTTAGTGCATTAACAGATAGAAATTTAACGCATATATATATATATATATATATAAATGTCAGATATTATAGGGCAGTTGTTTCAAAGTAGGACCGTATCAAAACCAGGTACGGAACATAGATGCTGTCCTGTAAGTACAATGGCTCATATATGTGCCATAGTTGAGTTTAGAGAAGCCATGTACACAGATGGGTTACTCTCGTGCAGTTGTGCACCCGCATGGCATAACATAGGACATGAGCATGGTAAGGCCACTGTACGATTGAAGGCAGGATAGACGATTTTTACGAGAATTGATACCAATTTTCTCTTATGGCCTTCAAATAGGTGCCTTCTGTCACCGAGACGCGAGCGTTAGGTAACATCTTTAAAGCGACACAACTCGTATATACATTAGGTTCATTAATTATATAGCATAAACCTGTTCCTTCGAATATGCGGTCCAATGTTGAAAAACGAAGTCTACTGAAAATGAATAACAGCCAGGTATATTATCAGCTAGTACTACAAAAACTGAATATGACGTAAAAGGCATAGTATTCAGTGGACATGTTATCCTTCAAGTAAAAACAACTTTTTTTGTCGGCCAGCTGTTTAGAAAAGCGAAACAGCTTGTAGGATTTTATCTACGCGCTAAGGAATAGCTTAGTGTCTTGTGTGGTGATATTTTTTTGCGCGAGGATTTTCGGTTGACTTTGCATCATAGTGCAAATGCCCGCATTTTAACGTATAACTTATGTAAAAATGGTGAATGACACTTAACTTGCTACCAGCTAAGTCAGCATCGGAACCAGTTCTGATCACTGATGTAAGGAACCACTTTTTTCCCCACTACTATTGACAAACCTATAGAAAGAGAGAAACAAGATCAAATAATAAACAGCGAGTACGATCGCTAACGCCGCAGACCGTTATAGCGTCGCATCAGGGCATCGTCTGATCACCTGCCCTGTATCCATTCATCTTTACTAAGTTGTTCTGACAGATCCCTATTTCGTCGGCAGTTAGACGCCTGGCCAGCGACTAGACCACTCCGGACCATACAGCCTCGCAGGGATAACCTACGACAAAAAGGAAGAAAATGTAGAGATATACAAATCAAGCGGGAAACGTGGGGTACACAACCCGGAGCACGAATCGGCTGATCTAGGAAAGGCATATTGTTTTGTGTTCTTAATATTGCTGTTGCTT
Organism: Varroa jacobsoni; assembly: GCF_002532875.2. NCBI lineage: Eukaryota > Metazoa > Arthropoda > Arachnida > Mesostigmata > Varroidae > Varroa > Varroa jacobsoni. The sequence continues at coordinate 150,803 of NW_019212925.1, forward strand.
TTGGTGCTGCCGATGTCGCCGCTATTAACGAAGCAGACTTTGTCCTTTTGTTTAAGGGCGTCTGGCTGACCAGCGCTCAGCCCTTGTTTTGGGAGAAATGAATGACTTGGCCAGTTAACGGATATCTTTTGTATGTTCTCTACGAGCGTGGGCAGGTTGTCCTGCTGTCTGTCTTTCGGTCGACCCTTCACGCCTCCCTCGCATGACGATAAGATGAAAACGTCGATGAAGGAAAAAAAATTAATCGGAACGCTTGTGGATCGTTGCATCTTTTGTAGCTTGTTGCAGGCCATCGCCAAGGTAACTACCGACGAACGATGAAAACGTTCCCTGGCTGACGATCTCTGGCTATTGGGAACCTCCGCAGGTGTTAGTCGAGCTTACTATGCCATGATCGGTCCCATTCTCGCTGTATGGGCCGCTAGTGAAAGGGGTTCTTGCGTCTGTTTTTATGTAACGTCTGGTGCGTTGTCAAAGACTAAGAAGATTTAGTACGGTGAGTGTTTTGAACCGGAAGACTAGCTCTTGTTGTTCAATAATGCTTAAGAGATCATTAAGTCAGCTGGCCCAGTTATAGTTAGATTTGTCGATACTTGTATGAGCTTATTTGCCCTTTTGTCTGAAGTCGATTGCATGACAAACGTCCAGCATTGACTTTAGAAAGTAATTGCTCACTTTAGCCGTAATCTTCGCACACAACAGACGGGTTGTATTTCTGGTAACGTAAAACAATCCTATTAAGCTAGGGTTGCCAGCAACATTCATTAGCCAAACCCGTTGGGTTCAGAAGATTATGTGGAATAGGTTAAATTAGCGGTTTCCTGTGTTTGTTAGTAAAGAAATTTCAACCGCTGCCAGCTAATGCGAGGATTCCCAGAGATTCTCGCTTAATGGTAGACATAGTAATTAGATGTTCATTAACGACAAAAATAATTGACCGCCGACGCTTTCCACCGAAGAGGGCGACTCTTATTTACATCTTTAATTCAGCTACATTTCTTAATAAATTATAGGGTTTGTAAATTAGTGGCCGTGAGCTGTTCTGCGCAGACTCTATTTTGTTTATGTTGCCAATCGTAGTCCTTTATATTGACAAGATTAATGTGTTTCCACCGTTTTAAAGATCAATTTAAATCCCATTATACACGTACTGTGATAGATTTCGCCGAATTTTAAAAATGAAATTAACGTTATATATATATATATATATATATATATATATATATGTGTGTGTGTGTCTATATTGTTGTTGTTATCTGCCATTTTCATCCCTAAGAAAAGTTAACACGCAAAAAAGCTTGACCCTTAATGCCGACGACTAATTTAAAAAAATAATAAAAAACATAGTAACGCCCACCCATCAGCCACTGAATAGAAAAAAACTTTCTAGATATCTTCTAGCTTCGTCGTCCATGGGGACCATCTTAGCCTTAACAAGGAACTGGAGCATTAATGCCAAATATATCTTAGACCGCATTTGGTCGTCTATTAAGAAGAATTAAAATAAGAACACAGCGTCCCGTTGCGCTGCTCACGTAACCTCATTGCTCGTATCTAGTACTGCCTAAGGTATTCAGTATGAAAGAAAGACATAAGCATAGCCCACTATAAAAGGTTTCGTATATCTTGTCAGCTAGTTAAGTGCGTACATCAGAAGAAGAGCTGAGAGGAGCAGGAAGTCCTATTTGAATTTACGTCTATCAAAAAGATTCGAACTGGAGATAATCACAAATTCGCTGATTTACTTCAGTAACAGAAGAACGAACATCTGTGCAATTGAGGCATGCATGCTTCACAACCGTTGAATGAAGCACACAGGCAAACACGTTAAAGAAGCGGAAAGATAGACAACAGCTCATAATTATTAAGGTTTGTTTTAGTACTTAACGTAGAAAAGGATCCTTGCGCCAGTGGTGTGCTAGAATGGGCGTGTCCTATGGAAAACCGCATAAGTTATAACAAACTAAAAGCTTTCCTTCAATTAACGAGCAGAATGTATATTGTACATTAGCATCTCTAACTAGATCTTTTCATCGAACCAATAGTAGCTTACTTTCCTGGGCTGTTCTCCCACGAAAGTAAGGCGAATCTGACAATGAAAACTTATACGATTGTAATACTTTGCAAGTTAGCGACGGCTAACTGAAGACGTGTTGACGTCTGAGCGAAGTTACCTTCTAAGAACCGAACGAGTATTCGTATGAGCCGCTCAAACTAAGATAACTTGATTACCCTGTGGTTAGCCACAGGATTTCAAGTAAATAGGGGATGCTATCATTCCCAGAAACGAAGTCCCAAGTGGTGTCCAGAGGGTGAGGTGTTTTGCTGGGGAAAACCTTAAGTGTCGACACGATACCCCGCGGAGAGCGAAGTGCATTATCGTGCTGAGAACACACTCTTAACGTGTCACTCACACACACATACACAGTAGGAATAATATACGGGGGTACATGACCTGCTTGCCTATGGGTCTGTTACAAGACCTGAAGGATGCGAATGCACGAAACAGACCCTGTTCACACAGGTCAGTCCGTCCTTTAGAAAGAAGCTGCCGTGGCGTATTCATATCTTCGAAACGGGATATCATAAGGCGCTTTCAACGCAGAGGAAGCTCGACCCAGTGCTTGTAAGCACTCTAGCGCTAGAAATCTCACATCGCTTGAAAGTCCATTGTTTGGTCCGCTAACCCTATCCAATAGGCATCTCCAAGTCGGTAATGGAATGGGCCTAAGGTAACTACATCTTCGAGTGTAGCCGGAAAGCGTAAACTGGATAACTAATACAGAATAACGAACTTTTACCATTGTTCATCTATTAGATCAAAACAAGATACGTCAACTTTAATCGAACATAATCATCCGCAATTGCCGAGAATCAGTTGTGCGTAGAGATTGTATACCCTTTTAGAGTTTCGTTATATATAGTTATATATATAACGAAACTATATATATATATATATATATATATATACATATATAGTGTTGTTTTAGATGAATAATTGAAGACGTTATAGATCTCACTATGCTTCAGCACACACAGCTTTTGGCGCCTGGACAAAATTGGTGATCATGGACCAAGCTTACGTTGATGATCTATGTCACTTCTGATGTGGGAACTCTATCGAGGGCTTTGCATTATGGTTTCGTAGCAATTATTTACCCATTGGACTTGGATTTCGATATATTTAACCTCTTGTGTGGTATTAAGGGCAGGTGTTTACAAAGGTTTCTTTTTTGGCAGTTCGTATTATTATAATAGTTTCATTTTTAGATTTACGAAGATTTACCGTATTTTACTAAATGGCAGTCCACGAAACAAAAGTGTGCATCAGATAAATAAACTCTATCGTTTGTTGTCGATTCAACAATGGGTCTGTCTTCGGTGTTTCGCATCTGAAGTGAGCAATCTATTTTAAGATAGCCTTCGCTCCCTATTGCGTTTCTGGTTTTCGCCTAGATAACACACCTATCCGAAAATATAAATTATAGTTCTGCTTTCCTTATCGTACATAAGATATATTTATAAGTCAAACACCCATTCTAACTTTCATCTGTATATTTTAAATCTATTCATATCACCACTGGAGAGCCAGCCCAAAATTCACAATAATACAGAAATAACACGGCGCTTACGGGTTCATTGGAAATGTTCGGATTAGATCGGATCGTCGATGATTAGCAGTAAATTGTGGCTGGTAAAAATGGTATTCAGAAGCACATCTTCCAGAACATACGCTTTCTGTCTGGTTGTCTGACCCTTTTTGCATCATCCTGTTTCTATGCTTTCCGAACCTTAGAACTTCCCAGTTCCGCGGGTCATCAAGCTGGAAGGGCAGAAGCAAGTAAGCTGAGACAAGGACTAGATATTTTTAGATACTAACGAGTATATATACGAGTTATTCTTTTGGCCGATGCGTCGCTTTCACTCGAACGTGCTGTTCGCTTCGTTCGGTAAGTTAAAAGTTTATCTTCACCACAGCCACAAAGTTGGCTTCTCTTTTGGCAAGTTTAAGTTCAGTAACAAAGTGAATCGAGTTTTTGGTTTGGCCACTGTCGCTGGTGGCCTCAGCCCCGTTCCCGAAAGCACCGCCGCCTTGTGCATCCACTTCCTCGAACGATGAGCGACTCCACAAACGCTTATGAAGGCGATGTAGACCAAAGCGGACCAAAGCTGGCAGGAGATGTCTAGGTTAAAAAATGGGTTGATCATAGCGATTTCTAATGGATTTATCCAAAAACGTCTTTCATGTCGACTTGCATGACCTCTTTTGTGTAGTTTTCCGCTTCCAAATTGATCATGTAATTCATCCCTGCGGCACAATGCACTATTACACACTTGTATATTTCTACATTTATCGGTGACACATACCAGATACACGTACAATGTGTGACTGCGCGCATTCTTCTAAAACTCATCGAGGATGGGGATGAAACCGGACTAGCGGGGCGCTGCTGAATGGAAAAAGAGTCTGCGGTCTAGATCAAGAAAGGGGAGATGAAACGATATGAGAGAGAACGGGGGGCAAAGATGGAGAGTAAACGACGGGCCGTTTGAAGGGGGGTTGGATTACTGATAGAGCCAACTTCCGAACAGGCTGGAAGTGCCGGTGTATTCCGTAATTGCTTCAATATTGGAGCGGTACGGTGGGCTTGCTCAGGGGTGCGGTGTGAGCCGAGTTTCGGTTCTTTTTATAATGCTATCCGAGTGTATACTAAACAAGGAAATACGTAGTAAGCCTGATGAGGACTAGCGATTACGATAGTTAGTGAAGTTTTTTGAGTAAATATGCACATTTTATGTGTAAATGGCGTAGATAGATCCACACAGACAGACGACTCAGTCCATAGAACTTTATTTCTCACATGCAGTTGAGCGCGAACTAGTATCCTTAATTAAACGTAAGTATCCTTTTCCTCAAATCAGAAAAAAGTTTATTACAACATAAATCAATTTGATATCTCTAACGAAAATGTTTTAATCAATCGTACACTGATTTCGAATAGTATATTTGTTATTTTCGGTTGACACCAAACATAATCAGACACAGTCAATTTAAACGCACCCATAGTAGTATGTATAATATGGGCCGACAAAAACATGTTCGACGCATAATGCTTCCCCGTGATGGTGCAGTGGTAACGCGTTTGCCGACTAAGCACTGGAACCTGTGAGACTTACAACTGGCTTCCTTCCGTGACGGAAGGAGCCCCCGCTGTTCTCAAGCAATGCTTTACGCAAGTAAATTGGACGTAAAATTCAGAACATTAATACGTGAAAAATGCATCTATGCAGTTGGCGTTTTTTGACTGGACCGAAATTGAAGTAAGTTGAACTTAAAGCTCACTATGGTTGTACTAATCTTGGGCACTTTTCTTTTGTTGAGCCTAAGCCAGCTTGATAGTTCACTTAGCTGAAATGATCTATTAACATTGCGAGTATTAATAAAGCGTACAATTATGAATTACATTTCGTCGATTTATGAATCACATATGCCAACGACAACGGACACTATGGTTGTTGTCGACGTATATATATAGACTCATGACGCCTAAAATTAGCGGGCATTTGGCCTACGAAGCTATTTTCACATACTACAATTTTAGGAGTAGACTTTAACCGGCGGGAACAGAAAACCTAGCCCTCGCAATGGACTAAAAGTGGTTCATTTAACTTATACGTGTCGTGGAAACCGTTACAGTATCACACTGTGCTAATAATTGGAATAGAGAAGAACCAGGACCCTTATATCGGCCCGGCGCCAACTGCATTCTATTGCAACCCACTTAGCTGTCGCATTCGCTGTCTTTTGTTACCACAACTATAACTCCTACAGTTACCAGGGAATTCTGTCTCCGTCCTCTTCCTTGATACCCGATTCTCATGATCTGACCGGACTGGCGCAAACGAAACGAGTCGACAATCGGGTTGCTGGCACATGTCCGTTGCCGTGCCTTCGCTGCTGCTACCCTTTCATCGAACCCAGTTAGATGCGCAGTTACATAAGCACACCTCCATGGAGAGTGCTTGAACGCATTCTATCGACTGTGGTTGGGTTCCCAAAGTGCACCGTTCCACCTTCGTGGCACTCAAGACTAGGCACCAGCCACCCAGTCCTGTCTACACCTTTCTTCCCATGTGGCCATAGGGAACTTACTACCTGTCACTCCACAGCGCTACCTCCACTGCAGATTATACAAAACTACGTAAGCATTAACCAAAGTGCTGCTGTTTATATGGGCGGTGTTGCCGGCGCACTGTTCACCCCCCATCTTTGTTTCTCTTCACTAACATGTGTTAATTACTATATGTTAGCCGCAAGCTTTTGTTTCTTTGTCTTCCAGAATCGGTCAACAGGTAAAGGTCGACACTGCGTGGTGTCCTGCTGTACTTCGATAAGTTTTACAGAAAGCAAAAAGGATAGCTGTAGCGGCGACAACGGGAGAGTGGTTTGGGGAAGGTGAGAGCCATTAATCTGGCTAGGACAATGTTTGGGAGGGTGCAGTAAGACTAAGGTTTGAGTTCCCATGTAAGCGGGCCTGCAAAGTGGCACAGCGCGAATAACCTTCCGCCAAGTTGGCCAACCGATCGTGCAGGCTACACTGTAACGGAAGCCGACCATCAACTGTTTATGCCCAGATGCATCCGCCGCGACTGCCTGCTGGAAACTCGTCCTAGATACAGGTAACAGTGGTCTAGGTTACCATGTAAACGTTGATACTAACGTTAGTTGAGGTCGTCGAGGACGCGCGCGACGTATCATCGACATGAAAGCAACCCAGTAGTATTTTCCCAGTCGCTAAAACAACAAAGGCAGTAACGGTAGTTAGAATAAAAAAGTCAATATCAGAACTCGCTGAATTGAAGTCCGCAAGAGATAAATTCTAAACTTTATGATCTGATCAAATATCTGTGTTGCGGTCAGATTATCTTGCGTAAGGGCCGTCGAACTGGTGGCTGCGATAAGTGGCAAAACTGCTTGATGCATCCAGCAGTAGGCGAAGACATTACGACAGCTCCACCACTTGGAACCCGCTCTCTTCCTGCGTGACACTTCCGGTGAGATACTCATTTCCGCTTGGCCGACTTTTTACGCGGGCGTGCTAACTCGCACGCGCCCGTTAATACAGCGTTAGCTGCTAGTTGGGCGACTGGGCCGGACGCAACTTCGGTGTAGTTAGATGGAAAGTAGCCTCCTGCTTTGAGATGAAGGCACGGAAGACACAGAGACGGGGCCGAAAAATCAACAGGAAAAGTGAGGCTGCTTGTGGGGCGTCTCCCTGACTGCTGCCGCCGCTGTTGGCACCACAGCATTCATAGTAACAGCCGCGGGCACAGTCAAACCCCTCGATCCTGGCTCATTCATTATGGTACTACTGTTTCGCCCCGATAGACGCAGATACAAGTAGACGATGGGGAGTTCTGGGGTGACTTGACATACTGGGTACTGGGCAGCAGTCTGGGATTTTCAACATACAAGCACTGTGTTATAGTCGTGTTCGTCTGAGTGTACCCGGGCTACGGTCTAGATACTAATAGTAGATCCTATTAAGCTAAGAACAGCATACAATTATAACCGTATCACCGCAAAAACGTTCCTGTTTGTGTATAGATGGTTCGTATAAGAAATTGATGACTTCGCAGAAAGTGTGCCCCCTGGCTCAAAAGCTGGTTACGTGATTGCTAGGTGGTTAGTCATGCTAAAAACCCTTCAACAGTTTTTTGTTTATATCACACGTATGGCGTATTTTTCGTCCAGACTTTCTGTACACATCCCCTTTCTTTGCGCTTTTGTTTGTAACTGTATTTGTCAATAGCAAGATGGCACAGTGACAGAACGGAATCGTTGGCCGCGTAGCCAGAACGTCGCATAGAGTTTTGCTGTCATAAAGGGGCTTTTTGGAATCAAGAGAATTTCTCAGAGTTCTAAAACAATACCTGGCCTACGGACACGAGACGAATTGCTACCAGAAAAACGATAAGATCACAGTGGATATACAGACCGCATGCGATGAAATAACAATATCTGAACACAATGGTATCTCTGGCATTAGATGTTGGTATAGCGCGCTGCTTGCGTGACCGGAATTTTTGCTTCTTGTTTGCCAGGAATAAAGTTTTCGACTTGGTTAGCAGAGAATTTGCCTGAAGGCTGGTGTGCAAGGGACATGTGTAGTCAAATACACAGGTCGGTCGTGTTGATCCCCGCGTTTGCGTGAGTCGTAAAGTAGCGGCGGGAACTCAATTGCTCTATTGCGTTTGCTTTGAATCTCGCAGGAGAGGAACAACAGGTAGGAATAATTTGTCCAGTCTGCTGTTCCTTAGTGCTATGATTCCTTAACGCTATGATTTCTATTGAGTTTGACGACCACAACCTGGCTAGAGTCAAATCCAAACCATTAGGACGAAGCGTCGGCTCGGACTTATCGCCCCAAAAAAAGGCGTCGTCTGCGGGTGGGCGCAAACCGCTTTAAGGTGAGAATGCGACAACTTGTTCTGTTTTGTCCACCTACAAAATTTCATGTCACCTAATAGGTTCCTGTCATTTCTATATTGGCCTTGTGGACTGCTCGGAATCTGTTTGCGGTGTCAAGTGTAGAACAAAATGTTTACTAGTAAACTAGATCCGCCCGTCGGCTCTTGTAGCGACCAGCTTCCGAGGTCAAGCGATCGCATATACCCAGTATAAAACGGAAACGTTACATCAACACCCACGAAGTCACCGTTACGCTAAGAGTGTCACACCTTACGAACAATAGGGGACCGCCGATCATTGAAATGGAAGGGGTCACGTGTTCAGTTGGACGCGTGATGCTGCTCTGGTTAGATAAGATATTTCAAGCTGTTTAATAACTGAATGAAGCGTAAACTATATATATATATATATATGAGTCACTTATTTCTATATATTTATGCTGATAACATATATGCCAAAGCTAACATATTTTATAGTTAACGTAGACAGTTCTTCTCATTGCATTAGGCTTTTACAACCTAAACCAGAAGCTAATCACAAAAGATAGCTTTACGCAACGTCTTTGACCAGCGTCTTAGCGAACGTTTTCTTCTGTAACAGATAACATAGTAGATCATTTTTACCTGTGATTACGGCCTGTAGGTTTTTTGTGTGTACAATGAGCGCCCCATAACAGCATCACTCAAAACAGAAAACGCACACGATTAAGCGTGAAACTAGCTTGGTATTGATTTTTTTTACAAATTCGTTCAGACTACGTCAATCAACTTGAAGCACCGGTATTCACCTAGCTTCATCGTGTTATTTCAGCACACCGGTAAAGGTCATTCGCATACATCATCTCTAATAGAAAAAGATCATAAAGAGGAGATAACTTTAGCGTCATGAGAACTTTAGTTATTCGTGGCTAGGCGTGAGTATGTTCGGAACTAGCGACTCGGCAGTAGCAGATACTCTTCGTTTGTTATAGAGATTGTGTGCTTCGAAGGAAAGCTTTGTTGGTTGGGTCAGATCAGAAAGAGCAACTGATTGGATAGAGATTATTAGGTTAGCCGAAAGCTCCAGGGTCGTCATCGATCAACGGATTAGAAATTAAAAGGATTTATAAACGGTCCGACCGCAAAGCAGGGCTCGTTTGCTTCCGGGAAGTGATGCAGGTGATTCGCCCGTTCGAACCTGGTCTATAGGCTTTAGTTTAGCATTTTTGTTCCTTTCAACAACGAAGGAACATTATCGAAAAAACTATTGACTATCACGAAATTATTAATTTTCACATATGAACAGCTAAAAAGCATTACGAGTAACACGAGTATTTATTTTTTGTTTTTCCTTTAATACCCTATAGACTAGTTAATATTGAAAATTGTATGGTAAATTTTTAGTAGGTAAGTGAATGAAAATTCCCGCTTGCCGGAAGGCTATGCGGTCGATGGTTTTTCGAAATTATCACATGGAATATACTACATCAGTGAATTGATTAAAAGGCCAAAACAATTCCTGCTAATATTTAGCATAGTGGATATAATAAGCCAAGACATTTTGGAGCCATTAGTTACGTTCGTAGCTCTTTTGTTTTTAGGGGCGAGTTTCAGTTTAGATATAAATCTAAAAGGAAATCATTTCCGTATGCAAATTTTTCATATGCTGATGCTACGTATAGTCGATACATTTCAAAAGAACCTTAAGTGTATGTTCGGTATCGGCCTAACGTTATTTTTTCTTATATCCACCACTGTTCTTCTTTCTTTCCGTAATTTAAGCGTTACTTAATCGCAAACACAGTTCCACGATACTAATTAGTCGCTGCGTACAGACAGACGTTCCTGACAGGTCGTACTATTGGCCAGAGCAGCAATATAGGTCGACACGCTGTCATTTTATGTGCACTCACTCCTAACCGTTGTTTATCAATAGAAGAAGGGTCTTCCTGTTGTCGCGAGTTTTCCAATATTTCGCTCATCTCACCTAAACCATTTTCATGACGATGCACTCGTCAATATTGTCAATATCTAGCAGCAACGTGCGTCTTCCTACCGTTTTTAGAGCGTTGCCAAAGATAGTCAGAGACGCTCAGGCCTTTTCGCGCAATTCAGCATCAGTGAGCAGCTGTTGCCACCTGCAAAACGCCTGGTTGCTTACTTCACCGTCGTTATTTATACCTGTCTTCCACTATCCTTCAAGCGCGCCGTCTGCCTGCTACAGACTTGTTTGGCCCACCTAGCCTTTGCCCAATGTCACTCCGTCATTTGTAGTTCGTGCTTTGCCAGAAGCTGTGCAGACTGCTTGTCCTTTCTCGCTTTCGCCTTGTCCCTCTCGCAGGCTGCGGGCTGCACCGCCGCTCTCTTGATGCCAAAACAAATTGATCAGTATACGATTACCTCTAGTTGGTGGAAAGACACTGGGGTCAATGAAAGAGTTGTTTGCTTTTAGATGCTGCTGTCTAATCGGTCCGCCGGTTGGATGACTAGTCAGTAGCTGACCTCGCTAACTATAACGGGAGTATATCTTTTGCAATAACAGCCGGTCGGGCTAGACGGAGTTGTCGGTGCTTCGCCACCGACGTTTTCAACTACGACTTCGTCACAGCACGCATCGCCTAACCGGTAGACACCCGACGAGTCAGTCGGTCGGTCGGTCCAGCGATCCAGGAAAAGTACTACACTGCTGGGACAAACATCTCGGTGGTTGTACAATTGTCGCACCGCTCTGAAAAAAAACAGTTTTCACAGCCCAGAGGGACAAGATGAATCGTCGCGATCCATTATCTTGTTCCTCTGCATCTCGTTGACGCTGCCGATGCTGGCGTCGTTGTCGTCTGCTCACGTGTCGCGTAGAAGTCCGGTTACGGTGAGTGACATGCAGACAAGCCTTAAGCCGCTACTGCAGAACAACTGCTGCTGCCGCCTATGCATCTGCTGTTGTTGCTTCGGCTTCGTTGTTAGCGGCGTTACCCTCGATTAGCTTTCTGACAACGACCAAGCAACTCTGTTAAGTCCCGGGCCGATCTCGCGGCAAATTTTCGAAGTTGTGACAAAGCTATGAATGGTGAAGAAAACCAACTAGGGAGGTAGGAAAAAAAAGGACCGACGGTGAGATCTGCTTGAAGTCAGGCTGAAAAAAATTAACTTGACCCTTTTGTATTTATTATACACCAAATTAAACGCAGGAAGGAACAATAAGGGGCTGATAGATTTCTTTACGAAACCTTTGCGAAACGAAGTAATTACGAAGCGAAGCACTTGTTTTAGAGAAAGTAAGGCTACTAAACTGTTCAACAGGTCTCGTATTCCTCTATTAAGCTGATAATAATGCATCTAGAATAGGTTAGGGTTCTAGGAAGTACACGACGTTTAAGCTAGATGCGGATAATTTTGATAGAATATACAGCAGGTTCCACGAGAGATCGTAAGTAATACCTGTAGAAAAAAATGACTTCAATATTGTGTGTCTAGATAAGCGACACTTTGCCCTTCGATATTACATACAACAATGATCAAGGTGCACGCTGATCTTTTACAGTCGGAAACGGCGCTTCACTCCTTTATGTTGTTTGAAAAAATGTGGCCGAAACTCAGCCAGAATTTTCATGAAGTATTCCTTCAATGCTAAGTGGTAACTGATATATAATGCGGTGGATTTGAACGCGAAAAAGCGTTGTTTTGTATTGTTGAAAGTGTTGACTAGGAATCACCATTAATTTATATACGGATATTTACTTTGGATTATTATGCAGTTACACTTTAGAGAAGAATCACAGTATAGGAGCACTTATAACCGTAGACAATTATTGACATTTTTATTATTATTATTATTATTATTATTATTATTATTATAATTATTGACAACGATTTCTATTTTGTCTCATTTTTGTTTTCGCCTTTGGTTACACTCTATATTGTCTCTTTCTATTTTTCTGTGTCGTTCTTGATCTATACTCCAATGGATGCCTCTCTTCTGTGCATATACATCTGCACACCTGCACAGCCCCTCCAGTCGACGACTCTTCTGGTCCGTCGGGACAGCACCCACGGGTTATCTGCCAGCCTTCGCACTTCCCCTGCGGCAATTCGACCACCTGCATCCCACGGGAACTACACTGCAACGGGCACGAGGATTGCGCCAACGGCGAGGATGAAAAAGCTTGCAGTAAGTTAGACGAACACAGATAACAAGCCTCAGTCAACTGACATTTCTACACAGTCCGGGTACAGAGATACAAAGTACCGGGTACAAATTAAGATCGGGTCGACATAAACGTCAGCCGCGTGCCTATACAAGCAATCCAGACGCAATCACTTAGAGCCACAACCGTTGCAGGTGCTTCCGCTTCGGGTAGATTGGAAAAACGATGGTCGTAAACACAAAAGACTAATGTAGTTGAGCTACCTGTAGTAGTATAATTCCTCAAGCTGAGTGTTCGATAACTTGAAACGTATTAGTTCCGCGTAGAGTCCAATTGCTATAATGGAAGATTAAACGCTTGCTGTTACTGTATTAACATCTTGAGTTTGATTCACAAGCCTCTATTAACTTAAGTTTAGCTTACTGCATAAAAAGCACGGCAGACATAAATAGTAATATTTCTCTTAACTTAATTACTCAGCTATAGTATGATAATATGATCTAAAAATCTTCGCAGTAGGTCGTGTAAACGGGAGGAAAGCTCAAACGACTGATCCTTCTCGCAAACAACCCTAGATCATAAGTAACGGGTCGACTTTAAAATTCTAATTAATATGATCCATATTTGCAAAAGGAAAAATCATATGATCATATCTTTCTTTGCAGCTTAAACGACCCCAATCTGAACATACGGTAAATCTCGAATACAAAATTCGAATAGTTCTTTTAACATTTCCTCAGATAATTCGTTCTGTAGCTCTTTTGGGATCACAGAATCTCAAGAATCAGAGCTCTTGCCATTAAAATAGTTTTTCCTTGTTTGCTTTTACCGCTTTTATCCTGCGATAGTGACTTGCACGTATATAGATAGTTTTTTTCTTTAATAAACTAGACGGTAGACGTCCAGTTAACGTAAGCAACAAGACGTCATCCCACCAGTTACCTACCTAAGTTGCTATTGTCGGCATTGTGCTTTGACACGTCAGGCTTGCGGCGTGCGTAAGGCCATCACCAAAAGGTCGTCTTCAAGAGTATCTGCTATAATTTTTAGCAGCAGATTAAGGGCGAAATTACAAATTGTACCAAAACATGCCGGTGCCCAACCTAATTTTGGGTAGATTCACATCTGAACAACAAAAGTTCGCTGTAACGACGTGTTTAAATACATATTAAAAAAAGAAGATGCATTTATTTAAGGGTTAAATTTTGCATTTACAGGGAGACACCATAGTCGTTCGCTGTATTGGCCACTCTAGGTGAGAAGAAGCCTTCTCGAGAATTCCTGCTCTGGAGTATTGTCTTAGGCCGCCTGATATATTAAAATTTCCAGCGGTAGAGTTGGCCCATTCTAGCTTGTAAGTGGGTCGAATAACCGGCGGACGAGACTACCTCGGACTATGTCGAATATAGCGAAACACTGTGTGATCGTGGCGTTTGGCGTGTAACTTTCTACGTTATTCGTGTCGGCCTTGGCAACCCGAACAAGGCGCGATAGGAGTTGCACGGAAGGCGGTGCTCTCGGAACGAAGGTGACGTCGACGACAGCCCGAACCAGTTCTGTTATAGTTTCGCGATAGCTGCTTAAACATTGGCCGCTCATGTCCTCTATAATATCTACGACAATTTGTTTTATGGTGCTTCCATCGAAGCATTGCCAAACTCGTCGAGTTGAACTTTAAAAAGTATGTAGCTTGTTGAAAGCTAACAGCACAAGAGAAACTGGCATTTGTTTCTAAACGTTGTACACGAAATATCACTTTGTCATAGGTAGACTACACCATGCTTAAATTAGCTATAGGACTGCTCTTCTGTTTTTTTTTTCCAATAGATACTGCAACTATGACAACTCGGTTTGTACGGTCCTCTACAGGGATCTGTTCCTGATGCGTTCTGTGATGCATGTTTATATCGTCTGGGTCGAAGGTGGAAAACACATAGCGGACATGACGCTGTCTTCTTTATTAGTGCGATGCAAAGAACTTGTCACGTTATTCTTAGCATATTCACTGAAGAGGCTTCTTAGCTACCTTCAAAGCAATCCCGTTCAGACTTAGCATGTAGAAAACAGAAATATTCGTTACTTTCTTTTTTGCCTATAACTCAACGAGCGTTTAGGTGGCATCACAAGATGCTCACGCTCTTTTAACAACGTTCCGTTTAGTCGACGTGGGTGGCTCAACGGGCAGTCTAATAGCTCTCAGCAGTAAAAAAAATCTACATTGTTGCTAGCAGAACTCACTTTTTTTGCCCTCGAGAAATGTTAGCTCGACTGTCGTATCTATCAGACGGCATGCAATTACCTTTAGCGCCTATAACAAAATGTTCCGGTCATTGCATTATAGTGTCTAGTCTGTTAAAGGTCTGAAAATAACTGATTTCTAGGTACAATCCTACTTTCACTCCAACGACTTTTTAATAAGGTATATCACGAACCAGCCACTCTGTCATTTTTTGTTTTGCTAAGAATTTTAGTATGATTTATATTGATTTTACGGTAAGAGCGGGATCCCTTATTCGCATAAGTACAGCTTACGCCCATAAACGTTTCCTTCTTCTAAATATATTATGAAAATGATTGAAGAATTATAGTTGTGTATTAAAAATATACAAAAAAAAATACGTTACCTCATTGGTTTATTGAGATTTTGTACGAGCCAAAGTGTGATGTAGTTAGATCGATGAGCTCGAGTTAAATTGTTAAGTATCCAGAACGTTTTCTAGGGCTAACGTAATCCCTTGAGAAGCAAAAATAAAAAGGAGAAATATATGAATGAACCTATGGAAAAGGTGATAACCTAACTAGTACACATTTTGACTAGGGACAGTTTTCTAGGTCACCTGTTAAGAAGCAAAATTTGCTTTATCTTGAACGCGCGACGTTCTTTTTATATGCCACTGCAGTAATTATTATTATGTCATACAAACGCATTAGTCCTTGAGGCGGCGCCTTAGCTACCCTGAGTTCAGAGCCACGTTGCCTTAACTATAACAGGTCGGTGGGATGAAGTGACCGACGAAGCTGTGATCGTTTAACATGCTAAGAGTACTTGTGCGCCACGGTCTTTACGCTAATATGAACGAATCTAGTATAATGTTGCCTGATAATATCATATATGTCAATGTTTTTATCAGTTATGATGAGACACTACAGGAAAATCCAAAGACATAAAATTATTAGGATTATTCAGATAATAGTCATGGAATAGGCAAATATCAAAATCGCATCAGAGTGAGACCGGTCCAAAAATGCATTGCTGCACAGCAGAAAAGTAGCAGAAGGAAATTTTTTTTTTGTTAACGTTTCCACAGCCGTTAGTGGCAGAGTTCGGAGGCAACGGTTATACTGAATTGCCTTCGGTACTGAGGGCGCTTCGGTACGCTTCAGTCGGGCAAAGCTGAGTGGAGAAAAGTGGCTTGGTCGGGTCGTTCGTATGTAGTCACAGGCACTCGACTAGTATGGTAGCTAGACGCTGTCAACCAGTTACGACGCTTGCTGATCTGTTTGTCATAAGTCGTATAATGGCGACCATTCTACTATTATATCTTCTATAAACGAGCGCGGAACGTTTCAGAGAATATATTCTTTGGTAATGACAATAAGTGAAAACGCCGGTATGTTTACGCGTGCAGACCCTTGGCATCCAGTGGAATGCCCGCTAGGCAGCATCATCAGCATCCTCTTATGGACCACTTGAGGCAAGCAGGAGAATGTGGGCAGTTTCATTCGGTCGGCGCACAACGCTACCCACTGACGCCTGTCAACGAGCTTGCCTAAGCTCGATTTACAGGAAGCAAATTCCCGTAGATTCACGAAGTTACGTATATAACCGACATTACCTGATATCCGGGAAGCAATTATACAATTACTCCCTTGATAACTTTTGTTTTGCACCGATAACATGAACAAGCATGGTATTACTACTTTCAACTCGAATATTTGTAGTTAATTATTTTTCCTCATAAGAGTTTTTTTTTTTAAATGTACTACTTAATCCTTAGAGGGAACCTGTGTCAGTGGAATTTGATTGCTGCCATATGCATACTATTAGGGATAAGAATACAGCAATACGTGTTTTTTTTTTAAGTTTACGGATAAGTGTTTAGCCATATCTCTCCCCCTAATTGAACGTATTTATCCGCCTGGTTTATTCTTTATCTCGTTTAACAATCTCCTGCACCCTTTTTATCTGAGTCACCGTTCTCGAGTCAAACTCTTGTTCCAAATCCCGCCTGAGATTTTTCTTCAATACAAATCTTTGAGTGTGCCGCTACAGCGTAATCGATTCCTCCTTCTATTGTTCCACCCTATCTGTTTTCAACCCGTGACACAGTTTCAATCTCTCCGCTACTAATCCATCTCTCTGCGTTTCGAGTTTTACGTCCAGTAACGCCGGTGGGCATTCCGTCAGACAGACGACTGGCTTCCAGCACGAAACAGACCGTGTCCGGATTAGCAGACAAATATATTACCCACCAAGTTATCCTTACGGGGACAGCTGCTAACCTATCTGCTCACTTGAAGCCAGAAAGTTTGCCTTTTTCCTGACCATATCTATACTACATCCATACATAGACTTCGGCCATTAAACTGTATTCACCCTCAAATCTCGTCACTGTTACTCGCCGTTTGTCCGCCCACAGTATACGTGCGTGCGTCCGTGAGCTTGACGCGGGTCATTTCGTCTTGCTGGATACACTCGAAACAGGGAACGATATTGTATAATTTACTAACGGTACAAAATGGGTATAGACAGGCTTACATCTCATTATATTTATAATGATACTTTAATGTTAGTAGATAGTAAAAAGCCAGAGAATAAAGGCCGACCCAATTTTCAAAACAAGCTCAAATGATGAGTATTTCAATTCACTGATATTAGTGTTGGCAGATTTCATCGTTTCAACAAAAGTAAATAAAAAAAAGCCTGTGTGCATCGACAATGATAATTGAACCCTTCAATTCGGACACGGAGCTTTTTTGCGTGAACGATGTTCCGGACTAATGCAAAATAGTTTCCTAATTTAAGAGGAGGGCCAGCATCATTTAGATACGTAAATTAAAAAGTTTCCAGCCTCAACATGAAGATGGCGTTGTTCGTCAGAAAGATTCTGGTTATTGATAGTTGTGTATACGTTGAAAATTTCAGCCAACGTTGAGTTATTTTTTCATAACCTGATGTCGTTCGGTATTAGTGTTTCGATAGAAAAAAAAAAAGCCAAAAATATTAACAATTAGCCGTCATTCAATTCAAATAAAACAGCGTTTACGAGAACTTTGCACCACCGTTAACACCGTGAAATTTTTAGCGATAGCAATTAAGCGCGACAGATCGTGAATATGTAGGCCGGCGAAAACTGCAATCACCACAAGAACTCAGGGAAAGTTCACTAAATGCTACCAGACGGCCGTTGAATTAAGATTAGAGGGACTGCAGAGGCTGTGAGCATCTCATTACTTAACTGAAAATCTCGACGTGAACAAGTTAAACGTTCGTCAACGGTACGGCCACGTGGAAGAAATTCACGAAAAGAGACTTGAATCAATTAACTACCCACAGCATTCACTTAATCCGGCTCTCAGCGACCTTCTTCCTATTTTCTAGACTTGTTTCTAGGACAGACATCGAATCTGTGGGCCATCACATTCGTAAACGCCTATTTGCAAGGTCAAAAGGCCATCATATGCTATTTGGACCGATTAAGCAGATCACTGAGCAAAACGTGTAGACCTACAAGTAATCATGTTAAGAAATAAAATAGTACTTCGCCTAAAAATGGCGTGTTTCAGTGCTAGGCTGAAAGCTTTTTAGGCTGTCTAGGTAGCCATGCGACCGGTTATTCAGCTCCCTGATGACGTCCAGGTGCAATGACCAAGATTTCGCAAGCGATCAGACATTTGGGTCCTTAATAGAAAATAGGAGGGAAGTGAACGACAAACATCCGGACAAAAATGGCACAGAGACCATCCGCTCATGTTTTTATGCGGCATGACGTTAGTTGTCCTCGGGAAACTGGGTGGCGGCGGGTCGTTCTCCTTGAGGAGTGGACCTAATTATGACAAGTCGGTGGGCCGAAGGTATCTTTATAAACTGCAAACATAGCAATGTAGGTCTCTCGGAAGTGAAAAATTGATCAGTAGTTGAGAAAAACGCTAATCGTTGGGGTAAACGATCAACGAGGAAGTCTACTAACGCGGTAATCTCAATGAATGGGACGCTCCGCGAAGTTCATCAACTACGGCGAAGGAAGGATGAGACAGGGCTATTTCTGCATGCCGTTACACATTGCGGTAGATTCATAGGGAACTCGCAAGTGTCTAACCCTGGATTTTATTTATGCTGTATTTCTGCAAAAGTCGCCAGTATTTTAGCCTTTGTTGTTTCAAGAGTAAAATAGCTTGTCGTGAATGAAAACTCCTTATTTTGGGGTTGTGAAGCATTAGGATCGCTGGTGCGTTGGTCTGAGATCACGATGCGCGCGTGAACTTCGTTCAGCGCGGATTGATTTCCTTTTTCTGTGCATACGCTTATAGATGGTAGAACAATATTATACTTGTATCTATATAAAAGTCGTGATAAACAATCGGTGTCGCTAGGTTATGGTGTACAGGGTGTCGCCAATATGTAGGGATCAGATACGACTCAGCATGATAACTCACGTGTATAGATCATCATTTAAATATCGACTGCTTATTTTCGATTATTGATATTTAGGTGACATTAGCAAAGGCATCATCTCGTTTGGTCATGTCGTGAAGTTCGACTGGAAATCGCAGTCGACGAAGGCCCGCACCGAATATGAGGGCAGCACACAGGTAATGCTCGCGGCATGAGAAAACAATCATAAACAACAATCGCTCAATTGGTCTTAATTTATTCGGGCCGAGTTCACCAAACATGGCTGTTCTATAGAGAAACGCCAGTAGCAAGTTTTGGGATTATCATGTTGCTGTGCAAGGAAATTGGCCACTCTCATCTACGAGTGCGATGAGAGGAATAGAAGAAACAGACATAACAGCTTACTGAAAATCACACGATAGGTGTACCCATAGTTACTTGTACAAGTTACACAGGCAGAGGTTCGTTAAACTTTTTACAAGCACTTTGGCAATCTATTGTTCGGCTTAAGGGTTAATCCGCAGAATCGGACAAGTGATCGAGGCCATTTACAACTTGTAACGGAACGTTTTTAGAATAGGAGTGAACGACCCTAACAGAAAAGTCATGTAAGATAACAGTGTCTGAATATGTTACTTGGAAAATTCTGCAAGAACTTATCGAAAGCTCCAACCGGAATATTCGGACTATACCGCGTGGTCGTATTTAGTTAGTATAGTTAGGTACTATCGTTTCGTATAATATAACCTATGACCACTGTATTAAAACGGCATTGTACCATTAAAACTTTTACTTCGACTTTTGGATAGCATATCCAGGTCTGAATATACTATTGTAAATTCAATGTCACCATAATTCTGGAAATGATAGATGTTTCCAAAGAGTCTGTGAGAACAGTTAAAGCCGATTCACTAGACCATGCCTTCTCGTTGTTGAGCGCAACCGTAATAAACAATATTAAAAAATGAACGATTGCAAAAATCATATTAACAACTTTCTCGCATAAAAATAGTTGTCCTCTTATATTGACAGGCAGTTTGTCGTAGGAACCCTACATCACTATGGAAAAAGGCTATTACGTTCCTGCGCCATAAGGTTCGGTCTCTCGGAGAATTCACTTATAGAATTCGGGCCCCGCAGTTTCACGGGAGGTTGCAATTAAGATAGGCACAGCCTTTCTTACGGCAATTTTTCTTACGGGTACCTTCAAACTGTTAAAGTTTTATAGCCTCGCGTTGATAAGCTTAAAATATGATTCGAGTATTGTTGACAGTATTGCTGAAGCGTGACAATATGCTCTTCTGGGCCGAAGTGGTTTGCCGAAGTCCCTCAGTGAACTAAACAATCTCAAGCATTGAATATTTAGCGTTGACAGGATGCATTGATTGTGTGGTGACGAGCAACTGGAATCGAATCTATTTCGTAACTGAAAAAACGTACCTTTTTTATGGTAATTAGCAGCCATAAAAGACAGTCGAGAATATATAAAGGATGTATCTTTGTTCATCCATTGATATATTCTCCTTAGAATAAGCAGGTCCCTGCACGCAAGTATGAATTAATGGTTGTCATTTTGCGCATGATCCAGTTCGAAAGATAATGAACCGCGGACAGCCTTAATAGATATCCATTTGACCGACCCATTTCTTGTCAGGTTCCGATGTGCGGCCCAACGGTGGACCTTCCTGAAGGGTGCTATTGTAAACACGAAAGCGCGTACCAGTTCGTGCGCTGCGACAGGGTGGACTCGTCCAACGGCCTATTCAATAATGCGTCCTATCCGCTTGTCACACGGCTGTGAGTATTGACGAAGACACGTGAGGTTACAAAGGTCCTATGCAACATATGTTGATGGAGTGAAACAATAAAACCGAAGCGATTGGCCGATTTATTATGCCCTTCGATAATACCCATCTTGCTAGCAATAGTTGCAATTTCAAAATAAGGCGATTATCTTTATCAGTACAAATGTGCTTGACTGTTTTTTTCGTGTTAATATATTCCTAACAGTCATACGAGTAGGACTATTTGTCTTTGTAGCGATAATAGTAATAAAACTATATTCATAGCATCAGCAAATAGAGGTGCAGTGACTCGGGTACTGACACGTTTGTGCACACTTCAAGACAAAAATCGAGAGCAGAAGTAGCTAAACAAGGGACAGTGCATGGGTAGACAACCTCCGACAGAGGTTTAACGGGTGCCATTGCTAAAAACACGGTGAGGAGATTCGTGTCGAGTCTCCGCATGTGTGCGCCCGGGTGTCGCTAGAAACACTGTTTAGACAGAGATGACAGATGACTGGCACGTCTGTACACAAACAAAGATAAACTCGTTTGAGTGTTTTTAACACAGATTTCAAGTTAAATAACACTATGTTTAGTGTTCGGCGCGTTTGTTCCAATAATACCATGTTTATTATCTTAAAATATTAGTGTCATCCAGGACAGCAACTTCGGAGTCATCACACCTGACACATTGTGGGGCTTCATCAATATCACGATTCTGTAAGTAATTAGGAAATTCGAAATAGCTAAAAAAATTAGTATTTGGTAATTGGATATTAACGAAGATTTTAATTTTTTTTCCATTTAAAAAACATGATGAAAAAAACACCCACTACTATTATCATGCAACATATTAAATAGTGAATCCCTAACATAATATCCTCTTTTATGCAAAATACTTGGTATAAGATAAGGCCAAATCGATTGTTTACTACTACTAACGGACAAATCAGCGCTAGCGAAAAACTGCCTATTGAAGTGTAACAGTAACGAAACCATTTTTTGTCCTATTTCAGATTTAGTAATTATTTCATTATTAGCACAGTATGTATCTGTGCTTTAGCTCTACTTTCAGGCATGATAGACGACCTTGTCGTACTTTTTTTCACGTTTTTCCGATAGTTACGCATGATAAAACATCATCACACACATGAGTTTAGATAGGACAAATAGTAATTATCGACATGGCCTGTTAACATTGAACGTATGATAGCGTAGTTGTAACTCAGCCTTCCTAGATAGATTGTCTAGTATTGGTCTGGCTGGTGCCTTTCTAGGCATAAAGCCATCTTGCATTGACATTTCCCACAAGATGGCCTCCACAAGGCCACATCATGACGAACGCAGCTGTTCGATATTTGGCCTGTATAAATTGTGCGAATCCAATTAAGATCATGTGCTAATAGGTGAATAAATAAAAATAAATAACTAATTTATGATATGGTCCTACTTAGTTTGTAGTTCGTCGTATCGACCAGAATAGAGGCACATTAATTAGGGAAATCATCGGACTGTTAGCGATTATTTGCTTTATCTCTATATGAATACTTTGAAAATGATAACAGTTTTTAGATTAGCGGTGTTATTGATAATTCTGCGATAAAATACGAAAAATTGAACAAATAACATTCATAAATTTTTTCGAAATTATTCTGGTAATGCGTGAAATGGTAATATGAAATCAACAATGCAAGACTTTGATCTCACAAATGAATTGTCTAATTACCTCTTCGCCGGCCTAAGAGACCAACTCATATGGTAGTACCAAGAGTGAACAATCGGTCATCTGTCCATCTGGGCTAGTAGACAAAGGCGCTCATACGTGAAACGAGCTCCGATGATTTCCTTAGAATCCCAACAGTAAAACTCTTGATTCTTGCAGGTACTTTAATAATTCCATATCCGGAATTACTCCGGACGCATTTGAGCGCCAGGGACGCCTGAAACAATTGTAAGTATTTAAAATTTATTTTAATAGATGTTGCTGTTTTGACGTAACGTTCAAATTATACGAACATTACGGAAGCACAACTTCAACGATCGTCTCCAGGTTTAGCTAATGTTCAATTGTTCCTGTTCTATGGTATGGTGATTGCCAGAATCGCTAAGCAAAACCTGCCGTGGAATTGAATGCAACTGTAAGGGAATAGGCTAATTTTTTTTTTGTTTAATATGCGCTTGATTTCTCTCTTGAGATACCAATTGGCAAAATGTGCCTAAATGTTCTATCGTTAAGCATAGGTAATGGTAGATATACGGGTATAAGCAAGCCCACTCTTTATTATTGTTACTTCACACAGGCTTGAGTAGAATTCATTAGACTGTAATTTTTGACCCCTTCTAAGAACCCACCTAGAAACAAGTTCAAAATATTAGGTAGCTTAAAAAATATGGCTAAAGACATTGTTAAACCAATAGCTGGGTTAGTGCGGTCGGTGCCAAACAGTTTTATGGCTTTCTTTAAGATACACCGGCTAAACAAACATTTAAATTCCCCAGCATTTCCATTGTTCAATTTTTGCGCCTACTCATCAATAGGACCAAATGTCAGACTCGATTTTTCGTAGTGAACAAAGTAATTCGGCCTGTTCGTTTTCATAGCGTTTTTACGCTTTCAGCTTAAGGTTTCGGGTTCGATCGTTTCAGTATATCGGTACCATCATTTTAAGTAGAGCTATCGAAATTTTACTCTTTATTTCACCTGGAGATAGAGCAGCTTTACAATACCAGAATCCCCGTACACTTCAGTGCAGCGGCCTGATACGAAAGCTTTCGAATTTTCCACCTATATCCTTAGACTCCACGTAAGAGAAACAGATTCTATTGAATATTTCGCCTTTTTAGATTAATAAATGTCCCTAGTGGGTCCTTTTGGGTTTAGGCTATTGACAGAATACCAGTTTCCTGAAAGTTACACGGCTATACCGCACCCTGGAAAAAGACAATAGTGACAATCACGATGTGATCCTAGGCCTATGAATCCTAATGAATACGTAACGAATCCGCAAACTCAAGGCATAGAGCGACTGGAGGGTATACGGCGGCGGAAACAGTTTCAGAAGGCAACGCCAGTTCGCATGATAACTTTATGCATAGAACAAAAAATGTTTGTATACGCAATTGCGACGACCCTGTGTGCGTTTCGATTTGTGTGTCGGTTGTATTTGATACTTTTTTTAAGCCTCGTTTGCTTTGGCCACTTCTCGCGTTTTTTTGACGGGGCCACTTGACATCTCAGCGTCCTTGTTTTTGTATAGTCTGTATACGAAAAATACGACAGATCTCAATAAATGCCTCGAATATGGAGATCTACTAGAGTGAATGGTAATAGACGTTTCGTTATGCGTATAACAACCATATATATATATATATATATCACTTGGAGATGCCTGTGTCTATTCCCGCGCTCTACACTTATGATGGCTCTGACCACCTAGTTAGCTACATATTGGTTATAACATTATCTTGGCGTATATAACGTGACAAGTGTGGTTAAATAGAGGACCTTTATTTAGGCTTCAAGTATATAGAATGTCTATTTTACAAGGGCTGAGATTTTTCTAATCGGATCTGCAATTTCAGGTACATTACAAATAATAAACAGCTCACCAAACTTCAAACAGGTGTGTTCAACGGCTTGGGACGTCTAAACGTCTTGTAAGTACTTTATCATATTAATGATTCGTTTTCTCAGGCTCAAAAATGTAAAATACATAGAAATAATTGTGACGGTCTACTTGTACATATGAGCATAGGAGTTAATTCGACAGGCATACCAGTCACTAACGGCCGTATGCAGTGGCGTTTGACGCGATCTGATCGTATTGTGGCATCACGGCCAGATGTCTTAATAAAATTTAGCGATTTCGCTTAACCTGAGTTCGAAAAATACAATTGGGCGTACTTGTATTTCCAGGCGTATAACCGGAAACCGATTGGATAGTTTCAACCTTAATCATCTTTCACATATGCCGCATTTAGGGGTATTGTGAGTATTTATTTGGCAATAGTTTAGCGTTTGTCATTAGTAGCCTTTTTCCATAGCATAACACTGCCCAAATGTTTTTTTCCCAATTAGATCTAGGGTGAAGGGTTTTGACAATAACGTGGGGTGTCTGTGAAATTCTATGATAATATATCAGCGTGTTGTCTGGCCTTCGTCACACATTTTACCCACTAATAGCCAGTAATATACATGAGTACGCACGTTAGCGATATAGACTAAGCACGTTAGTTGTCAACTAGCTAGTAACTGTTAGCCGATTTTTGTTTCGTCTTCGACCCACTTTTTAAAAAAAAAAAAATCTATTTTTTCGCCATTTTTTCGCGGATAGGCTTCTTTATTGTAAGTAGCAGAGCACAGTTGTCGTACAGTTCATCGATCAGCGCACGCTGGCAGCCACCTGCCACCCAGCGGCACGTGCAGGACTTTAGTTCGTCATTCTAGCCAGTCAATGCCAAAACAAGAAACAGCAATGTCGCTTGGACGGCGGCATAATAAGGATACGAAATAAAAGGATACGGATTGTCCAGTATCCGTTTAGGTCTTTCGCATGCTTGCTTCGTCTGTTCCTTCGACGCCGTTGGTGCAATTCCATTAAATTAATCCATACTTCCCCGTCCATACGTATGCACAGAGCTATCACTAGATACGCGAATGGTATGGATTTCGACCATAAGCACTGAACGGTAAGTAACATATGGAGTATGTGAGGCATCGAACTGGGAAGAGCCGATGTGCGATACAGGCTGGCAGCACATATGGATAGGGTTTGTGTTGCGTTTGGAAAAACGACGCGGGCTGCTTTTGCATCTACCGGAAATAATGACCACTTTTACGCCCATATTATTTCATCGGTTCCTCCAGGTCGCTCCTGAACAACCATATACAGACGCTGTCCTCGACGGCTCCTCTTCATTCACTTCGGTTATTGTAAGTCATCGACTGTGATAATGTCACATGCATTTTCATCCACTCTATTGAAACCCGCAACGGTCTGATTCTAAACTGCAAAGCATAGTGATTTTCTGAGATAATAACTGCAAACGGATAACGCTTCCTAAAATTTGGTTTGTCACCCTTCTTATGTAGGTAGATTGGCTATTGCTTTAAGCGTCAAAAGCAAAAAAAAAAACGATCTATTGTTGTTTTTTTTTTCAAATATAAAGACAAAATGGCGCAAGCTGGTACGAATGAATACAACATCGTTAGACGTAACCCTTATAGCTTTGTAGCGTTTGTAGATT
This sequence comes from Varroa jacobsoni, assembly GCF_002532875.2. Taxonomy (NCBI): domain Eukaryota; kingdom Metazoa; phylum Arthropoda; class Arachnida; order Mesostigmata; family Varroidae; genus Varroa; species Varroa jacobsoni. The sequence goes on from NW_019212925.1 coordinate 177,049, forward strand.
ATATTAACTGTTAATGACAATTCCTTGTTTTTACAGGGACCTGAAACACAATTTAATTAAGCATCTCGATCAAACCATGTTCGCGAGGCTCACTCGTCTCGAAGTTTTGTACGTACTTGCATTTATAAATAATAGTGATGGTAATAATAGCAATAAAAGTGATAATGATTATTATTATTATTATTATTACTAATGAGTGTTTCGATACCAGTTTCTGGTAAAAACATATCACCTTTATCATATACTATCATAGGTTTGAGATAATTAAAAAGATTTGGAAACGTTGTACTTAGCTCTGCTTAAGGACCAACGGCTATGTCCTTGTTGCAGTGCAGTTTCTTCTTGGGTTTCGCATACTTAGGTGTTTTCTTATTTATCGAGCGCATCCAAACACTGTCACAATCGCTTGAGACACCGGCCTGCGTTCAAAGCAAAAGTGCTAGATAACGAATTACTTACATGATCACAAGATAAATGGATAGAAACACACTAGTGATACTTTAGAGCGACCTGTATGGGGAGCTACTTCATGCGAACTTCGTTGGAAAGAGCTCTCACTTTCGTTTACCGGATCACTGCGGCTTGTTGCATTTGCATTTTCCTCCGCCGCATGTGACTTTTCTTTAAATATACCCCCCGCCCGTTTTAGTCGTGGAAGTTCTAAATATAAATTGTGCTAAAATTATTTATAATAGTCGATTATTCTATATATATTGACACAGTTCTTTACGGTTCTATTAACTTAAGGCTTCCTGTAAAAGGTCAGGGAAAGCTCACTCATGAAGAGGAACAAAATCGCTAGAATTTCTACAGATCGCTTATGTTCTAGTTATAATATTTCTTATCTAAATGAATACGAAAGATTTTTCGAGAAGTCTTAAAGTTTCTTGTTTGATCTTCTGAAAAAACAAGCTGAATAAAGATTAGTTTTCCATCCATCCATCCATCCATGCGCATCCTTCCTTCCCCATCCCCTTCCATTCGGCGTCCCCATACGCATACATACTATGTATAATTCGGGCAGGGTTCAGCGAACCTAATACAAAGACCGAAGGCAGGATATGCGACCAGATTTTCAATAGGCTTCCAGACCTAGGACGGTAAGCTTGTTCGATACTGTCACCAAGTTCATCCCATTGTGGCCTTAAATGATAGATCAAACCTAAAGTTCAATTTTGGCGATGATATTGTACGGCTCTTTGCAGCTAATACTAGCTATAAATAGATCAGACCTTGGAACGCATTGGGCGGAAAGCCGGATCGAAGTAATACCTTTCTGAAAAAGAAATAAGCCAAGAAACGCTTTCTTTACCAGAAAGGACGTTATAGGACCATCGTGTCCTACTTGCAGGAAAGGTGGCCAGGAAAAATTCAATGATGTAAGTTGCTTATTAGCCATTCAGATCATTTTCATGGTTAGGTTATGGCGGTAGCGATTTAATTACGAAACTTAACTTATCGCTCGCTGGTTGAGTATCTGAGGAAGTTTCATTAAATGTAAAAGGAGAGCTTTTGAATATGGTAAAAGCCACAATTTAGATAGAACGACTGATAAAAACTCAATATTTAAACTAACAGGTTTATTTGAGTAACAAATCTGTTCGCAATTCAAGATTAGAACATTAATCTTCGAGGGTTTACAGTATCGAGTGAATTATGTTTGACACAACCGTCACGACTAATCGATTTACTGGAAACAGAACGATATCCGTAAGTAGTGTTTATAGATACATAAATAGTGGATGTATAGATTCAACTATTGAAAACGATTTTTGTCTGTCATTGATGCACCACATAAACCGGTAACTTCTATGGGAACGGAAAACGAAAAAATGAGGCTTTTTTTCCCTTTTCGTGCAAGTCGCTGATTTAAGCCGCGTGTGTCTTCATCGGCGGAAAGATTTTTCCACGGAGTTATTTTTCCCAAGAGGTTTAGGACTTAGCTTAAATAAACGTCGAGTTTTTGGAAGTAGTCCAAGCACTACTTACTGTGGCCTCAAGCCGAATCATTTGGTCATGAGTGCCCGTTTCGGTGGTTACGTGCCGTTGGACTTGTGCTGCGAAAGCTGACGTCCCAAGTGCTTCGAATATCTAACACAATTTTGTACAATTTTTCGAAATTGCAGCTGATTGGATGCTTTTAGATAAAAAGTTAGATGTTCTCTTTAAAATGAGCTCGTTAAATATTTGACTGTACTTGACTTAATGGTACAAACTATATTAGAAGAAATGCGAAAGGTCCCTGTGCATCAGATACTATGGTTCCACTATATACATATAAGTTTACCGATATAAACCGCTTTCGTATAATGTTGGTGCTATATTTGATGACCTTCAGCATATTATACACTATGGCTTTTTTAATAATAATAAAAATGGGGGTCTTTTTTACCTAGAGATGTCTTTATGTATATTAATGAATACAGTGTTTCCTATATATTTCCGAGAGGCAGAACAATTTTACTCTTCTAAAGTTCGGCCAAACCTAACACTTCGAAAATGAAATAAAAAAAAACTGAAAATATTTAAAATACAAACGAAATAGACAAAATGTTTTTACTAAGACAAAGCATTTATAACATGCGTAAAACTCACAATGTAAGCTGACATACACAAATGGATTCCACCCTAATATAAAGCAGTAAATAGTGAACATCTATCCTGAATCGATCTAATTTTTGTACACGGACCACGAACCCCAGCGCGTCTTTTTTGCTTCTACTCTTTTACGATGATTTATTTGGCAGTCCATTCATTTCTCCTTAGTATAATATATAATAACACAGTTAGCGTAAGCACGCGGATGCAAATGTGCCCCTAGTGGCCAGTACTGTTTACTTGTCATTAATTGCTTGCCGACCGTTCAATTGATTATTGGCCGTAGACTAGGAGTCTAATTGAACTGACTAGAAATGAATCATTAGTGATTATATACACTTTAGTATACACAATATATAAGGCCCTGTGTAGGGCCCTCGTATTCGCGAAGGACCAGATCTGAATGTGCAACAGCAGCACTTTGCAAGAGTTATAGCAGTAAAAATCCCTGCCGTAAACCCATATTTCCCTCTCACTTCTGACTATTGCTGCGCTTCGTCATCAATGCTTAATAATATGTGCAGGGGGAGCACGAATGCCAACGCGAGGCGTGGGGAGTTTACTCACTTCTGTATACCCTGATACGTGTCCCCTACTTCGCCGCAATGCTCTTTCCTATAAAAACTCAGTCCAAACCTTTTGGGAATCGACAAGCAGCAGAAGGAGATTGCAGTGGGTCAAGAAGCCGGTTCGCACAGAATCTGCTGGGGCGTATGGACTTGGTGGCTCGCGCGGGTTCGTTACCAGTACTCGACTTCGAGGATAACAAAATATAGAAGAGTGGAAAAGATGCGAATGGGACGAGCGATCGAAAGAGAGAGAAACCAACGGAGTACGGAAGAAACTCTCGAATGAATGAACACGTGAGATCGACCCAAGTATCCCGAAGCTGAAGCTGTAGTGGCGGTCAGTTGCTGTGCCAGCAGAGGAAGCCTGCCCTATGCGATAGCAGGTTCGAATGACTTAGTTCGCACTAGGCTAGCTGACCGGCATTAGGTCATGACTGGAATAGACGATAAAATGCGCCAGGCTGTGGCAGTAGTAGTTCTGATTAAGGGGTCCCACAGGAGATTACACATGGTGGAACATCAGGTTTGTCATCCGCCTATTCCCTCTCCTACTTTTCCTCCAGCAGCCACCTCACCATTGTTCCAACGGCTGTCCTATCAGCTAGAAGCTATGAAAAAAAACTTTCAATTCTCTGCCACGAGCTCTTCCCTTTCGTCGCGCGTTGTTGATAACGTGGCGTTGAGGAAGCAACAAAGATGTAATGGCCGACGAAACATTAGATGACGGGATTAGAGGCAACCTAGACCTTTTTGAGCTGAGTCCTCAAGCAGTCAAGTTTATCACGAAGCGCTAAAGAGACGAAATAAAATGAAAATCTCCGGCAAGAAACTATTGATTTGTTTCTCGCCAGAGATTTTTTTTTTATTATATATATTAAATATTTGTATTGTGGTAGCTCAGGTGCACCCTCTTCCGTCGACACGTTGATTGTTTTTAATGTATTGATTCGTCTTTAGCTTTCTGTACCACATTAGCATATTAAATGGGTCTTCTGAGTGTTGCTAGTACTAGAGCCAGTGTAGCTTACGGGTCTATAGTAGGTTTGTGCAGAATTTTCCGAAATCCTTATTCTGCGCACATCTGCTTGCTGGTTTCAACGATCTACAGCATACACTACCGCACCTTTCAGTGGTTGACTGGCTCCCAATAGGAAACAAATAGGCTCGCGACACACCTCTTGATTCGCACTCAGGTCACCATATGTCTTTACAAACACGTTACCACTGTATCACCATTAAAAGGCCAATTGCTTTTCGCATATTATTTACACTTTTTATAATTTTTACGGTTACCGTGCAAACGCTACGCAGGTACCCTTTTGTTCACGCTTATCTTATCACAGCCGATGTGGCGTATATAGTTTACTCATATGCTTGATCCAACCACCACGCTTCGTCCATACGGAAAGGAATTCCTTCCGCAGGGCAAAATTTTCTAAGCAAACTACCTGCTGCCACGCAAGATACTTTCTGATTTGTGGCAGTAAACTACGCTCCTCAAACCCCTCTGTTATTATGCGATTCTATACGAAAGCGGCAAATCTGAGAGCGGTAAGGTTCATGCAGGCCAAAGAAAACGAATAGTTAGCTATTAACATCTGATTAAGTTGTTACCGAAAATATTTACAGTACTACGTCGTTTTCCGTCACTGAAACTACAGTTTATAGTAAAGGCGTATGTTTAATTGTCATCTGTTAGAATACTTAGAGCGCATAAATGCTTTTTTTTCGGGAGAGTCAGCGATGGCTTCAGATCAAAACAATCCTCGAACGTTTGTTTCTCACCTAGGGAAAACTTGGCTAGCTTTTCTTCACGGAAAACAAAGGATGGTGACTGAAATGGGTCGTTCACGGTGCCCCACATGCTTTCAAGAAATAGCTATAAAGTGTTGCGCGCTTGGGCTTTTTCTCAACCTGCATTCTTCTTAGCTTAGCCAAGACGCGACGAGACGCCTGGATCTTGCTGTATTTTTCTCATATAAACAGACTATATTTTACAGTGGCGTGCAAAAAAACATTGTTTAAATATAGTATAGAAAACGCCCTAATTGCAAGACTAAATAGTCTATCGGGTCGATAAAATAACTTATTTGATAAATATAAATCAGAAATGTATTTCAAAAGGTGGGGGGTTCCCTTGCGCATGTGTAAATACAATAACTTACTGGCGTTCAATGAACAATACAAAATAAGTGTTTCATCCTCTTGAAATCTCGCGTTCTTGAACGTTTCGTGTGTCTGTCATTTTTTGGCAGATACACGAGACGTTTGCCAACGTTGTTCAGTTCCGCCTATAGGTTTAGTTAATTTGAGATGGTCGACCTATTCCACAGGCGTACCATAAGAAAACACCTTTAGCTTGAAGGAACATGCTCGTATTGGTTTTATAGAGGCCAAAATATTGTCAAACAACTTGGGTAAAATGCGTATCCGAGTGGATATCTTCTGTTATACTATCGGCAAACTAGTAGCCGCGATACCTTTAGGAGTTTGGTCCAGTCACGCACTCGGGCGTTACCGGTCATGCACCCAAAAATGACAATTGCCCGATTCTTGGCCCTCTATTCATACGTTGTCTTTGAATTGCGCTACCTTGTAATTTGCCTCGCCTTGCATGATAAGTAGACCTCTCATAAAGAAAAAAGAAGCAGGATCTCGAAGCGCTGCTGGTAGTACAAAAGCTTACCAAGTCTGATTTTAGGGGAGTCTAGGGAAAAACATAAGGAAACCATAACGACATAGGGAATACAGTGCGGAAGAAGCGTCAAATCTGGAAATAACATTTCTGGACAGGTTACCGCCTTTCCAGTATATCCAATAATACATGTTTTTCAAGTCGTAGTTTTTAAATTTAATTCTATCACCCCCCTCGCTCGTTCCTCCTGTGAAGAAAGTGCGCCTCTAAGGACGATAGGACACTGTGGTCGTTCCCTTAAGTTCACTATTTCTCTCTACAGTTTCGCTGTCTTGGGGGTTATAGCTTGGTTGGTTTTGGCCGCAGCTTTTATATTTTGTTATTCCAAGTCAGAATAGTCACATTACTACCCAGAATGGTACTAGTTGTCACATTTAGCAGTCACGTATTAAATGACCGGTTACAGGTAGGTCAGTATTCTACCTTGCCTCACAGATATGGATGAGTCATCTGATGCACTATTGTGTCAGTATGTTCATTTAACACCATGTCGTACACCGTGTTTTGCAATGACTTCCCTGTTTCTTTAAACCCCTCCCTTTCTATAGATTTGAGCTGAATCTATCAGGCATATTTTCACACGATTGCGGCATTTCTACGCGAATTAGGTGAACACAAGATAACGTCTACCGGAAAAATGCTCTATGATTGTTCACAGCATTTTGGTATTCAGCTTGGGGCAGCTGTGTTCGTAATGTTAGTTTCTTACGGAAGATTTGCAATCCTGCTAGCAACGCCGAGTCTACGAGGAGCGGGAGACTCTAGGCTTCCTTGCGCGTGTGAAAACCCGCTTGAAACGCGGCTCGAGGTCTACATGAGGGATTTGTCATTGTCGGCGCGCTGCACTACCAGTCGCAGCTCAGCTGCCCCTGTTTTCCGCGTAGATTGTCTCTGTCGTTTGGCTTTTTCGTTTTCTTAGGAGGTTCGTGGTGCTTACCGCCCCAACTTCACTTCACACCGCCTCACTCTATAGTCCCATATTTATGGTAGACAATGAAGCCGATGAACCTTAATGGGTTGGGGAAAGACAACATATACTCGCGACGTCTCCGAAACTGGCTTAACTGAGAATGTCTGCTTTCTTTGAGTCAGCTCAGGATCGTTCAGGCCTCCCCTCCATTTTGACCAATATTGTCCTATTTCTGTTGCTCTATTTCCAAACGTGGTCCGTCTACCCTAGCCACCGCCATTAAGACTAAGCAGTAGTATGCTTCGCCTTTACACCGCCATCACGTCATAACGAAATACTGCGAGGTTGTTGTTGTTCTCTGGTTGAGCCGTTATTGTTACTTGACTTATTGTCAGTTTTGTTGCGCTGGGGCTGGTCGTGCTGAATTGTCTTCTATTGGGATTGGTTGTTTAGCGGCCAGTGTGGGTTGTGAGAAACCAGATTAGGGTTAAGGTCGTACTGGAATATAAGTGTTTTGGAATCGGAACTATATTCTTGCTATAATGAAAAGAGTTGAGCTCCTAATATACTAGACTAATAAACCCGTTTATAAATCGTTCTAATGAACAAGTTTGCTGCTAAAAAGCCTAATTAAGGTGTTTAATAAATCACCTAGATAAGCAGTGCTTTTCTACAGAAATCGACAATATTGCTAAAAAGTAAATGGTACGTAATTGTGGCAAGAATGGGATATTGTTGTGATCAAGGCCCAGAAATATAATAGTTATGCCAACGTTTGAGATACTCAACGGTACCCAAGAAAGCTTTTCAGGTTGTTGGAAATGAAACCATATGATAAAGGCAAAAAAGTATTAGCCAAATTAATTAATTTGGAATTGGGATATGTTAGATATCGGGGTCTCTGTTAATCTAGACGATGCTCACTTACTTCATTTGGAAAAAGAGCCATGTGACCTCAAATAGGCTTACACCTATCAGCGCCTCAGGAGCGGTTTTCTGGCTGTGTCCCTATCGCTCACCGATAATGTGCCCATACGTATCGTTATCGGAGAGGATAGTAGATTCGCAATGTTTAAATACACTTCCTAGTCTATCGAATATGCTAAGAAATTAGGGAGAGCTGTCCAATGCACCACAAAAGTAGAGCCAAAAGCCACGTGGGCAAAAAACACGAGAAACGTGGTTCATTCAGTGGCAAGCAGCGCATATAATGTAATTTGACAGAAACTTCACAACCGACTCATGTCTGTTTGCGTAGATTCTGCAGCAGGACATTCATTTTTTCATTTGGGAACTGATCAAACGGCGCGTTTCGGCTCGGGATATATGGGCTGACGCTGAATGATTTGCCCTTTTGATAGCGTAGTCGGTAGAGTGTTTGCCTCCTAAACTTGAAGGACACATGGTGGTCTTGGTTCGAATCCGAGCATTCGTACTGTGCTAGAAGCCAGTCGTCGAATGGAATGCTTCCCAACGATATCGAACTTGGAACGCGAGACACTGCACGCCGAACGACCATAAATGTCTATAGAACCAATGTGCACGTAGGTGGGCAAACCTCTTCGGTTATATATATAAGACAGGTGAGATATTAGAATGTGCTCACCTAGTCTTTTAGGCAATGGCTGCGCAGATTTGCGAATTTCATGTTATTTCACAGCTACCAGAAGCTGCGGTATCTATTAGAGAACAGAGGATGTAAATTTGTATTTGAGAATTGTAGGTAAAAGTACATTACATTTCAAACGGATAAAGCATGGCTGGGACGCTTCGCTGCTTAACCTAGCAGCTTTTTGCAATTGGCAGGAAATTGCCTCGAATTTTTTTGTAATTTCCATAAATGTATTCGATTTTTCAATACACACCGTTTTACCCCTATTTAGGTACCTTGGTTATTGATTTATGCAGTACTCTCAAACCTATTTTTTTAATTAATATCATCTGTGAGTCTATTAATTATAGAGGAAATTGATTGCTACGGTTATATTTTAATATTGCCGTTACAGAAATTTGAGGGACAATCGAATTCGTGCGCTTCATTCGGACGTCTTCCAACACAATGCCAGACTCGTCGAGTTGTAAGTGGTTCATACAAGTCAGTGGTTATCTACGATGTTATCTGTAGAAAATATGATGAGATTCTCTATATAAATTCATATTCAAACTTTCCTTCAATGTGGTGACACGTATACGGTAAAAACTAGCTATGAAGGTTAGCCTATTATACTTTATTATTATTATTATTAAAAATATTTAGTAGCAATATTTTGCTAATTGGGCAGATGTATTCCTCATAATTGAGTGAGGCAAAGTTGACCCATATGACCACAACGGGATTGCCAGTATTTTTGGAGATTTCGAAGTAGACAGCTAGGTAAGTCGCCTCGATAAGAGCAGGATTATTAAATAAGTCTGCGTTACCATATAGAATAATTGTCATAAAACTCAAGAAGTGCACCTAGAGATGTAGTGAAGCTTTTCATGAAGTTGAAATATATATAGATTTATGCATCGGCGCAACCAGGACAGTTTTATTACTAAAGGAATTGTCTTTGCCATATCTAAGAAAAACATCAAAAACTACTGTTCCTTGTAGAAAATACTGCCTAATTTTAAGTTATGATTTCGGAGAAAATAATCAGCTTCAACTGTTACTATATGTTGAGGTTTACGGTTAATTTACTACTTAGTTGCCAACAGGACGCTAAGTGTAACCAGTACGCTCATATGCAGGAAAATTAGAAGCCCCTTGCATAACCTGCTTCAGGACTCTCTCGAAAATACAATTGAAACGCTTCTAGGCCCATTCGAAATCTACTAAAATATAAAACATAATTGCTCACGGAATTTTCTCATTTACCTAGTAAATGGTCATCTTTGAAGTGGAACATGTGAGTGCGTAAACGGCTAATACCGTTTTCGGTTATCCTATGTAGACTTAATCAGTTATGGCCATGCGTACCGGATTGTTTATTAGTGCTATTCATACCCAGCCCTCGTTTTATTTAAAAGAAAAAAAAAAACTTATAAGTCCACATTTTGGACGCAAAAATATTTGAATCAATTTTCAAATCGAGAAAAATACGTCGGCTTATTAAAAGCTTTTAGAATACATTTTGCTTCTTAAAGACCTACGTAGGAACTAGTTGTATTGCTAAAGTTAATGATCCCAAAAAGTCCTGTACACTTAACGCCTTGCTTAAAAGAGCTTTTTTTTTTTCTATAAATGTAGAATCCAAGCGCCTGTTTTAGACTGATTACGAAACGGTATTCAACAAAGCCCATTACTTTTTGATTCATTATTCTATATAAATCTCGTGATACTAGTTTGTTTCGCCACTCGAAAGTGGACACGAAACGTTCGAATCTATTTCTATACGTTGAAGGCCATTCAAAAATAATTAGCTACTGCCAATAAGGTCAATTCTGTTCTAAGTTGTGCTTGTAGTTTTACATTTTAAAGCTCCATTAAGCCACGTTACGTTCAACGGCCGCCACCCGATACAGCCGTTGTGTCTTTCCCTTTACCCCCTCCCTCAGCTTCAATCCCATAAAGCTCATTGAAATCAATGCGCTTTTTTACTGGCAGATTTGCCAGCGCAATTTATTATTATCACTCCCAGTGTTTAACATAGACCTTACACGTGACCCAAAAAGTCATGGACAAACTCATCGTCATCGAACCGTCACAGGAACTTTCTTATGTTAATGACTTGTATATGACTTCGTCATATCATTAGGTTCAGTAGAGATACTATAGCGATAACATTACATATGGGATTACCTGCTTGTTCACACGCATCTTTTATGACTCTACAGCCACCCCATGGCCTACCCGAAAATCCCTGTGCTTATGCAACCACGCCGCTATCTTTCAACCATTACTAAATATCTATCCTGGCCTTTCCACGTCGAGCCTTTCTGCAAAAAGACAACTATAATTACAAAGTAGCTCGACTGCGAGCGGCCGAATCCCTGCAGTGGCGCGTCAAGCCAGCCAATATATTTTTTGGTCCATCAATAACTGCGTGCTTTCTTCTTACTCCTTACTCTGTAGGGAGCCATTCCTGAGATGAAAACTTGCCTTGTGATTGTTGCAAAACAGCAGAGAACAACAAACTTTGGCAAAAACACTTCGATCGGCGTCCTTGTTTCTTATTAGATCATATGGACATACCGACACTCTGTTTAGCCCCCTTGCCTTATCTTCGTACGCAGGGGGAGAAGTTATGGCGATAAAGCATTAATCGTGGTCGATACTAACAATGAGGGCCATATGCATCAGGCAAAACTCAGAGAAGATCAAGGTTCTTCTGCAGGGCACAGAAGATTCGAATCGCATGAAAGTCAACACTTTAAATTAACATTTGGGTAGTTCTTCAATCTTGTTGGTCGCTGATGACAGTAAAAACCGCACATCTTTCTAGTGCAGTCTGGAATTTGTGTTGAAAGCAAATGACGACTATGGCGATTAACCTAGCCATTTCGTCGTCAATAAAATGTTCCAGAGCAAATAGTAGCAGGTTTACTCTGCGTAGGCGATGTCGATTGTTACATTTATTCCAGGGCAGAGAACTTAACCCAGCTCAATCCGTGGGTTTATTGGTAAAAAAAATGGGGCAAAGCATTCTGGCTGGGCAGAGTCTTAAGAGAGGAGGTTGGCATATTTTAGATATGTCTTGTAAAACAGGCCCTTAGATACCATAAAACTGAAGTATCAGGTACGATAACCAAATATCTCTCTTCTATTATACGTTTCTATTATCGGAATCGCTCCAAATCGGATATCCAAAGCAATAGTAAAAGGTCTGCCTTGTATGACATTTCCGGGGTCCCATTATTGTGCGCCAACTTATTGTGTAAAGGCGTTTTTCAGTCAACATCACAAAGAAGCTGATCAATATCTGTCTTTGAGTGCGCATATATTTCCGTTTAGATATATTTTTGACCGACTACACTAAGTGATATGTATGCACGCATCGTCCTACGATCGCTCATCAATTCCTACGCGGCTAGATTGGAAGGCTGAGTAAAAATGCCCCATTGCCTTTGTCACAGCTTACTAATAGGAGAAGTAATCATAAGACATTTATTTCTCTGGAGATTGTCGCATCTACTTAGAGGCTGACAGCCAGGAACGGGTCGCATCTGTTAATTGTAGTAAACCGTTTTATTATTACGTTCTTAATTATTTTCAGAGATCTGAGTGGCAATGAGATTACATATCTTTCGCCAGAGATCTTCAGAAAACTGCGAAGTCTCAGTACACTGTGAGTAACCATTCTTTTATACTCGTCCATACATATTAGAGTAAACTTAATCAAAAACTTACGTTAATGACTAACTTTCTCCGATATAACAGGAAACGCATCATGTACGTCTATTAATAAACCAACGATAAGACAATGTTTGACGTTTACACATTTCAAACTGCTGCCTCTTTTGCATTTCGTTTCACCCGAGAGGTCCATTTTACCTGTGAGTAAGGCTGCCTTTTGCAACTTTTGGCTTGTGGTGGGTCCTTCCTAACCGAAGATATATATCTCTGGTCGTTACCTCGAAACGCTGTTGTCTGCCTTAGCGTCCTGCTTCACTGCTACTGTCCGCTTTACATTTTGTCAGGGCGAGGTAAGCGCAGCCAGTAGTTAATTACCATCTAGGGAAAGCCTGCATCGGCACTAGCCGTCTATCATCGTACCGGCAGGATGAAAGAAAATAATTTTAAGAGTGACATAATTTCATTCCATCCCCATACGCTATCCACGCACCTCTCAGGCTCGACAGTCTCATATACGGTGTTAAGTGCTGAAGTGATTTTCCTTTCAGGCTCAGCCATCGTTTCTTATTCGTATAATGACGAAACCTAAAACCGGGTGCTTCATACGGTGTGCACTCTTAAACGTTTTGCATACATCTAAACGTTTTATTCTTTAAAGTCCCCGTTTGCCCCACCGCATACCAGAAGTAGGAACAAAGGGAAATAAAAAATCCAATTTAAAAGAAGAGCAAAGGAAGGATTATTATCAACGGAAATGCCAACGCTTTGTAACCCGCAATATCAACCGAATTCTGTTGACAGTTACTAGTATTTTAACAAGCTGTCTACATTGAAATGGACTCTTCTGTTTGTGTTTCCTTTGTCTTGGAATCTGCTATGGCAAATTCAATGGGAATTAAGTCTTAACGCATCAAGGTATGAGATATACAACCTCAAGCGTTCTTTCGTCGTGCGCAGAATTTTAGAAGCTATGATATAAATGAATGGCGGTATATATATCGCATTCAAGCTAAGAGCGGAATTAGAGGACAGTTAGATAGGAACTACTTGTAAGTACTTTGAGCTTGTCCTTCACGAGGCAGTTATTATTAACCTTCACAGCAAATTAAAGTTGAACTACATATTAAAAATTGACATTGTCCACATTTCTGACCAAATGCTCATGAACTGATTGATTATCTATGTTTCTGTTTTCCAGGAACCTGGCCAACAATCCGATAACTTATTTGCATGTTGATATTTTTGTACACAATAGAAATCTCACCTCCTTGTAAGTACCCCTTTCCGTATACACACCATTTGACGCCTTTGTGGAACCTTAGCGATTTGTTGTCTAATAAAGTTCTTCAAGTTTCGTTTCAACGAAACAGCAAACGTTTTGCATATCAATAGATGAGTTTAATATAACGCCGATCGGTGTTTCGTCAAGAGTTTTGTGTTGCTTTGTTTGAGGTATAAATCAGAAGAAAACAGCTGACACAGGGTTACTCCGTGAAGACTCAAGCCCACAAGGACAGAGCTTTTAGAGGAAAAGCTGTTCTTATCCCGATCGGTTAGCTGTCGAGCTAAATCTTTCGTTCTTGGTGGAATAAAGACGAAACTGTATAAAAGGAAGGGTTTAATAGTGATTCTAGTAATTCACCATTCACCATTAGAAGATGACAGAGCAAAAGTTATTGACAATGCCTTCTTTCGTTAGAAATCTTTCCGGCCTTGAATTAGAGAACATTGACGTGGCACATTTCCATCAGCTGCAGGATCTGAAGTTCATGTAAGTATCCTCATAGTAATGTTACTATTAAAACACGGGGACGGGATACTATAACGTATAAAGCTCGATGTCCGACGTGTAACAGATTTCTTGCTGAATTCTGCCATAGCGGCTGATATCATAATAAATATGGATAAAAAAATTTAAAAAAAAAAACATCTAATTTCAAGCGAATCAAATGCATCAGCCAAGATATGTGCAGGTTGCATATCATAATTTCGGCTGTGACACTTAAGGCACTCAACACTGGAATAATAACAAAAAACCAAAATTTGTATGTATGTATGTTAAAATAAACACTTTCGTCAGACTATTTTGAGATGTATGTATGTCTCAAGCTCTGCTCAAATATTTAAAGGGAAACCTCTATGTGAAATCAGCTACTGTATCGTACGTGTCTCGAATTCTGTTGTCGGTATCGTGTTTTGTAAATCTACGCCATGATTTCAGGACGTTCTCAAATACTAGCCTATACCTATTCACTTGTTGCCGTCAATTAGAAGGCGTTGATCTTAGTGGGTAGGAAAAATCACAAAAGTGCTTTTAAATTAGTATCCTATTGCTGTCTCGCAAACAGCGGCCTACGATATCATACGAAGGACGAAAACTCACCATTTATTGCGCATTTGAAATCCTGTTTTACGTTATTAAATAGAAACCTTCTATAACTACGTGCAACCTACTTGAGGAAACCATCTTACCAGTAACGTACACGGTCTGCTTCACAGCTATTTAGTATACACTTGTAATAACAAAAATGGTCTGAAAACATTAGTTTCTCTTTATTTTGTAAGTTGCTCTAGAGAGTTTTTCCACGTTAGCTTCTACAGAGCATTACGATTTTTATAATTTTAACCGCTTGTGGCTTTTGTCACACCACTATCTTTATATCGACAAAGACGTAAAAGTAAATGTTCCCAGCTATACAACATTCATCCCAATCATTTATGTATTTACTCTGTTCTGATTCCCTTGCCGCTGCGTAATTCGGGCGACCTAGACGTCCGCCTCGATCTGTTGACGTTTCATGCGATCTGTCCAACTAAACCCCTCTAAAACGAACCAGCTGCCCTCCTCTTCCCTCTCTGCGCCTGCTATGTAGTTCTAAGTGAAAGAAATGGGCCAACATTGATCTTAAGTTAACCACAAAAGCGTATTTTTTTAATTGATTCTGTTCTTGGCAACGAGAGAAGAACGAGACACTGATCAACATGGGGTAAAGAGCCTTCAACCAGATCGCGTCTCTGTTTAAGAACGGCTGCAGCCATGTACGCATTGCGGCTTACAAATCAGCATGTTTCTGCTGTACAATGCGATAATGCATTTTTATTGAATAGCCCAAACTGTAATGACCATTCGCTTTGATGATCTATTATTTAGAATGATGGCTGATGCAAAAGCCAGTAAACTCTATATTTCTTCAAATGTTACCCAGTTTCCTTTTGGGCAAGTTCAATTAGACCTGTTAAGCCTTTGTCTAGCCATAGCCAAAGAATTGACACAGCTGGTTCTCCACGTCCAATTTATCCTGATAGTGAAAATTGTCTAAATCGACGTTTTCTACGTTAGCACTGTGTAACAGTTGCATGTATCTGAGCTATTGTGCTGATGATTGCTCTTTTGTGGGGCTTTATTTCGGGCTGTTTTTGGAGCGCGATGCAAGCTATTGCCTCAGAGACATTTTTCGCCTACTGGCATGCGCAAAAAACGGGATCGAAGTACTCCTATAGTGACAACTATATGCATTTGTTTTACTCCCCAACAAGGAGGTCAGCTTCTTCTCGCATGGCACCCTATGAGTTCATTTATGTTCATCTAAGGGGAATATGGGCAGGTTTTTTCTTTACAGATGAGCCGTTCAGCTTCAGCTCGTGCACGTAGTTCTATAGAGCTAAGGCAAATTTGAGGCACTACACAGAATTGCTTATCATTTACGGTCCACTGTTCTGGCCGTTTAGAAGCAATGGATATGAAAAGTTTCTCTAAAGCCATGCAGTTAGCTTGTGTGTAGATCTACAAAAAGTTAACGATCTTTGCGAAGTTGGAATTTACCACACAAAGTGACTGTTCTAAATTATTACTAACAATTTTAATTTGTCACTTACTTGCCGAAATATCGCCATGTCCTAGATAGCATGCTAAGGGTTACCGGACGCCTGATGCTAACTTAAGTAAATGCTTGTCTATGTAGTTCACAGTTGTTCTAACTGTGAACGCCACAACGTTGCAAGGTTTCTACGCTTTCATTGAGACGACAAATTTGACAACTAAACAAAGCCTTGTTCAGTCTTTATTTCGAGATATAACATCCAATATTAGCATTTAACCCCGTAAGTTCTGCGAACGTCCTCCCTGACTCAACGTTTCCAGCTACCTGAAAAAATTTCAATACTGTAGCTATGCGCCGTACGTAAGGATCTGCTTCCCGAAGACCGATGGGGTATCGTCGACAGAGCACCTACTTGTCTGGCCAATTCTTCGCTTGTCCGTCTGGGTTGTAGCTGTATCTACCTGTGCGGCCAACAGTGTCGTGTTTGCCTGGCGCGTTATTAGTAAAAAGGAAGATCGCGTACTATCGCTCTTCATCAAGAATTTATCAAGTAGGTTGTTTATTAGTTTCTGTTGAAAAAAATAGTTTTTCTATAGGTTTAACAAATTACTATGAGACAATAATACGGATCGGTCATCGACCAAATTTCAACGAGTGTCCTAAGCGATGGGGGGTCGCTGGGCATGCATCTAGCTATCAGTAAATATGTGCAGTAACTAGTAGTCTTTAGAAGGTGTAGTTTACTAGGCTCCGATATACCGACCTTGAATAATTTCAACAAATGCACTTCAACATCATTGTTTGCCTGTGTGTTTCGTATCGGTCGATGAACTCCTTAGTAGCTAATGGCAGGCCTACTCAATATAAACTTCTTATATAACAAACGACTTCGGTATTTTTAGTGTTATATTATATATATTATGTATTAGCTTAGAGTATTAACTTTCCGAGAAGGAGTACTTAGCACCCGTCGTGCTAAGCCGTCTGAACAAGAATTTATCAGGCAAACGTTTGAAAGATCAATCACTCCATTTTTGGAAAGTTTGAGTCTATTGTTAAATATATTTGCACACGCAAGAACCACCAAAGATACGAATACAAACAAGTGGCAATTACGTCTGAACTATATTTGAGTGAGCTTCAGCAGCACGGGGTCATGCATCTACCGTGCACATCATGCAAAATTCAGTGAGTGTTTTCAATAACAAGCCAGTTCTACTTTACCTTTTAATGAGATATATATGCATATATAGAAATGTCTATCCATTACTGGACTCGAACAGGAGCGAACCCATAAAACACGGGTAGACACGCCAGAATCATTGGTTGCCTCTTTTTATAGCTGGCCTCACTCGTAGCTGTGCGCCCGCGTCGTCATGGGCTCGGATTTGCTATACATACGAATAACACGACTGTGGTAGGGTACCAAGAACAAACACAATATGAAAGAAAGAGTGGCACGAAGGCCAGACGAGCAGGAGTCAGATAACAGGAGGAAAGATCTGTCGAAACAAGCGAGGAGATCACTTCCGTTCGAATCACCGGACGACTTTGTACGAAAGTTGTAGGGCTGTTGCTACTGATCCTCATTGGTGAGAGTGGGATGAAATCGAAGTAAAAAAAAAGCGTGCGTAACTTTGTCTGAAGCGAAGGAAACAACGCTCAGCTACGGATCGGCCTCAACGAGCCGGCAGACATGAAAGGAGAAAGAAAGCAGGGTCAAGCTTTAACGGCTAGAATTTGAAAGAATGGCGGGTTATTAGGGTGTGGAACTGATGGCACTTGAGAACCCAAGCAGACAAGAAATACAGATCGGTGAGTTGCATGGCGCTAGCAAAGCCTGAAGAGGCTAGTGATAGCGGCTGTGGCTTAAAGATGCGATTGCCGGTCTCGGCGACATCTCACGAGAACGCGAGGACAGACAGCAGGAAAAAAAAGTGGCCAGGGAGACAAAAGGCACAAACGATAGTGAAAAAAAGCGTTACAAGTAGGGGGAAACAAGTTGGGTTCAGGCAGTGCAGCAGAAGATGCCTGACTTTTTCTGAAGAGAGATGCAGCAAAAGGAAATACAACTGCCTAAAAGGCGCGTGAAAGGGTGAAATAAGAAAAGGTTGTCGAATAAGAGAGAGAAAGCAAGGTAAAAAAAAAGGAATAGGCTACGGAAAAACCAACGTCGTGATGGGCGGCGCGGCAACAACAACGATAACGATGCTAATAATGATCAAAATCTGTGATGCGCGTTGCGGTAACGTGTAGTATTATCTTAGAGCCGAAAAACGAAAATATAAGAAAAAGAAACCAGATGGCTTTTTTTGCTATTTCGAAGCAGGAGAGATGGGACGGACCTGTCACCATAAGACACCAAACAAATGGAAATCTTAGACGATGGAAGACAGAAGGATACGAGAAGCAAGAAAACCTGTTATGTCTCGTATGCTCCTAGGAAAAAAATTGACATAAAACAGAAGAGTGTTCGCGACCCGTGGTTCAACTAGGAACCTAAGGCAAGGATCCTTAAAATTACAGAGTATGCCTTTGGACGCCAGTGAGGCTGAACGATAGGTAACGCCATTACTGACTGAGAAGAGCCTGTCCTAGGGAAAGCCGATAACACTATGGGGATAAAAAAAAAGGACACATACAAAAAGGAAATTAAAAAAATCGTTATTATTAGATAACTGGGGCGACATCGAAGCGTCACACGTGATAGATAGATGAGGATTGCGCGGAGAGTTCGGCAAAACGTTATCATCATTTCACACTCCTTTGGCAATGCATCTGTTAACTTTTAATGCTTCTAGACGTTCACAGTAAGTGGACAGTTTATTTGGAAACCGAAGGTTATACAAACATTTCATGATTGTCGCATTCAGAGTGAAGTGATTCGTCGGCGTCAGTTGCAGGCTGAACGCCTCAGGCTATAGCTACCAAACGGTCAAAAATCTCAAGTAAAAGCTAGGCTTAAAATGCTTTAGGTTTGTTTCGCCATCGCCCATGTGGGATAGGTCTCAATGCACCCTTTTGCGTAAAAGATTCACTTCCCGGAGCAAGCGATACGCTGTACTCTCTGCTTAACAATAATGAGCCAAAGAATTGCTCTGTAGAATAGGCGATGTACAATCACAAGTAAATATATATGTACGGTGCCATTTAAGTAGATTGCCGGTGCGAATAATACTGAAATGTATAGTAATGAAGTACGTACTAGATCTCACCACAAGCGCATCAATAGTTGGAGCCAAACTGAATACCAATTTGATACTCTTTGTAGCCCTTTTAGCTTCAAACGCAGTAGTAAGCTTTGCTTTCACGCTGTGTGCACAAGGTGATGAAAGATGTAACACGTTAATCAGCCCCCGACAAAGGCGATCCGTCGTTCAGCCATTTAAGCGGCCGCCACATAGTATACTCTTGCTAAGAGGCGACACGTATATAGGTGAATGATAGGAAACCAGCAAAGCGATATGGAGGCAAATCGCAAAATGGGGAAAATGTATAGTGTTCTTGGGTTGTTTCTTTTGCGGAACTAACCACATATATCACTTAACAAGGAAGCATTATGTGCGCGGGTTTCCAGCTACGTTCTCCCCTGTTACAACTCCCTTAGATACATACGATACGCATGTACGTGGACGTGGACGGTGTCTACGAACACGCCCTCGACTACGTAACATGCCGGTCTAAATCCAAGTCCAATCAGGGACGTGCTGTGTTTTACGGGTTCGAGTATGTGGGCATTAACAGCAGCTATCATAGCTATTTAAAAGGGATGCTTATGTACGGAATAGGATAGAGAGGAAAAAAATTGCGGTGCCTATCATTGACAACGTTGCACACACTAGTAATGCTGACTATGCTAATTCCAACTAGGTATCTTGTGTATGAAGATGACTAGAAACGATAACGTAGTAGGTATTGTTGAGTTGCTGTCCACTACCGGACGCCATTATCAAATACGAAAACGTTTCGGGATGGTGCGTGAAAGCAAGAGGAACGTGCATCGCTTGACGCTCTTGCAATATCAGCCCTCACTCTCACCTACATATACACGACTAGCGCAAGAACGGTTCATACTGACAGTCTAGCGCCTAAACAACATTTACGAGAGGAAAGCCGAGTGGAACATCATGGCTAGTGAATTGGGGTCGAGAGCCTGTGTCAACTGTACTACTTGTTGGGGGACCCCTGTCGTACCACTCGACCATGGCAGACTTGTAGGCCCAAACAGTCAGTGTTATAGGCAGCCCTCTGCTGAAGGGATGCTGAGCCTGTCGATGCTAAGCAAGAAGGCTGTACGGTTGAAGTGCTCTGCCAGAAGTTCCGACAGGGTTTGTGGACATTTGTCTCGAAATAGTTGCCGCCTTTTCGCTTCGTCCTCGTCTTTCCCTACTTCGTCATCCTCGTGTCCTACACAGGACATCTAACAAATAAGAAGATTTGAAGCCTTTCTGTTCGATGCGTGGCGTCTCGTCACGTCTCACAGGGCAGTATGCTTTGTTCCTCGCCGCTCGCTGTTGTTAGAAGATCATATGCTGTTGCTGCCGCCGATGCTGTTATTGTTTTACTGGCTCCATCTGTGTTTTCGTCTTTATCCCCGTGTGGTCATTTTCTCTTCCGCCATTTTATAAGCTGTTGCTTGTCCCTTAAGAAATGCGTCTTTCTACACTCTTTTATTTTCATACTATATATATATAGACTTGTTGTTCTTGATGTTCGGTGACGGGCGGAGCTATGACAAGCGTTTCCTGCAAACGCTGTCGGTGATGCTACGGCTGCCAGACAACAGTGGAGTGTTGACGAGACCTCTGTAAGTAGAATAGAATAGGGAGAAAGCCTGTTCGTCTTCCTTTTCATTGTAGACGCGCAGCTTTGCTCTTTACCACAAGTGTCTGTCCAAGTGATTACCGAAATCTGACAATGTGAGGATAGGAACAGACATATGGCAGCTATGCCTGCTATCTGTAGACGCCCGTTGTTTATGTTGGCACTGCGAATGTCCACTGCGAGGTAGCAGAATGTGGCCGGGTACAAGGAGGGCGCTATTCGCGGGTGGTACATAAGGATTCAGCGGGTTGCTGATTGCATGCACTTCATCATGCTGTCGTTACTCGACACCCTGAGCCTTGGGCAGTACTACAGTGCTTGCGGAACATCGCGTGTCTGTAATATCTATGCTTTAAAGGTCGAAAGAGTTTGGCTAAAGGCTCTCAGAGCCGAGTGTGTCCGTAGATAGACGCGAGAACGCGGAACTGTATATTGACTTGCATCTACCGTAGGAAAGCAGACGCCACGGTTGGGTTGGGTGACATGGCGGGCGATTTCCAATGGCCACGATATGTACCTTGCAATATGGGCCCTTACGACAGAGCGGATGTATGATGCGTAGTTTATGTAGTATATTCTGGATGTTCCGGCTGCTCGTCGATAAGGCATTTTGTTTGACCGAATGCGGTGCTCGCTGTTCTACCTAACTGCTCGAACAGCTTTGGTTTACAATGAAATTTTAGAATGCCCTGATAAGCTCGGGACTAAATAATTTGTTAGTGATGAAATCTGCTCAAAACGATACGCTGACCTGATTGTTCCTTTTTAAAGACGTTTCACATAGGACGCTTTAAGAAGCTACGCCGTTCTGTATTTTTCCTTTCGTTCAAATATCGTATCATTAGAAAAGCTTACACTCAAAACCAAATGTCGAGGTTTAAGATCACGACCATTTTGTTATTTTCTTTTCCCTCGTAATATATCAGAAAAAAATGGTTATGTCATCAAGGTTTTAAATAAAAATGTCTTAGAGTTTCCAAGATAATTAGAGTGACCGGATAAAATTCAGTGTTTTTTTTTCAACTATGTATACTTAGTTCCCCTATATGCGGTCACCGTACACGTGAACTGGGCCAGCATGAATATCATTCCTTTATTTACTGGTTCTATCTTTGAATGTGAAATGTTCGTGAATGATTCTCGCGACATCATGGGCAACAGGGTACTGGGGTTTTTCTACATCTCGCTAAAAAGTCCGATGCAAAAAAAACATAGATAATTATTTTTAACATACTTACGTTTGCGGCCATGTAGTCCATGGTACTAAGTTGCCTGCCTTTAGTACCAGGATCGAGTGGCTGTTATGACACAGCACACCTAACTATGTTAAAAGAAAAAAAACTGAAAAACAGTGTCATTATCTGTCGTTTGGATACTGGACGTCTGAATACATTTTTGAACGGCTGTTATTACTTTCATTTTAACTATCATTTCTACACAAACATTTCTCATAGTTAAGCGGAACTTCCGCGTAACTAAACAAAGACTTGTACTTCGTATGAGTTCAATAATTAACGCTGCCCTACTGATTATGTTTTAAAGTGGTACTTCAACCTGTGTCTTCAACGTCTAACTTGTTATCTTTGTATTTTTCTTTATTGATAATTTTTTTCTAGTCGCCGACTTTCTTATGGGCGTGTACCTTTTGATCGTGGGTACATTGGATGTGGCGTTTCGCGATGAATATAATCGTCATGCGCGTCAATGGATGACGAGCTGGAGGTGCACAGCAGTCGGACTCTTGGCCATGATGAGCTGCGAGGTGTCTGTCCTTATATTGTCACTCATTACAATCGAACGGTATCGGTTAGTATCTAAGCGTGCCCTACCATCTAAAGTACATAATAAATCATACACATTAAATAGCGTCCGTCGATTCCAACTTCCGATAGTTCCTCTTATTGTCACATGCTTGTCATATACTTCAGGCTCATGAAGGAACGAACCTTAGCCTACGTGTTTTTTTCAGAACAGCAGCATATCGATCTAGAACTTGCTTTTAATAGTATGCCAATTCTCAGTGGGTGCCAGACATCTGCGACACAACTCGACAGTAGGGGATCTTAACGGGACGCTTTTAGAGAAACATCTCATTGTTTATAGTTTTATAAGAGTACACGATATATCAGAAATGCTGACAGACTGCAATCTTACTTGTATCGTTTTTTTTTTGCTGGCGCAAATAAAAACCTGACTATTACTACAGAATATAAGCACCCACATGTTTTTGTATGTGAAATGGGTGAGATTTATTTTAATGTATGTATTACTTGCAAATCTGTAGGAGATTTGTGCAATATAAATTTTTTCGGCAAGCCTTAGCAGCGTTATTAAAAAACGCACAATTCCAATTGACACGTGTTTTCTTCACTCATATTATTTTATCATACAGCCACAGTTGAACCGTAACCATTAAATCGCCCATCGTTCACTCTCGATACGGCTGAATCGAACCGTCACATCGCAGGCATCGAAAAGACAAGCAGCGGTACCCATCAGAAAAAAATTAAGCCGAGATCGAGTCTGTGTGGCCGGCCGTCTTTCTATCTCGTTTTTGCCTTCAAGAGCTTGCATTTGTAATCGAACGAAGACGAGCGCAGTGTCTTGCCATCGGTCGTCTTTTTTCTCGGTTAATGTCCCCATACACGGAGATCTAGCTAAAGGCCCGAAAGGCTGAACGGAACAGCCAGATTAGACTAACTAAAAGGGTAACTAAATCTATAGTTGTTTGCATGGAGAGTAAGGGATGGAACAGGCAGAGGACAAGATATCGGTGTTCCTGCTACTGTTGTTATACCACCATCTGGTGTGGTATGACGGCTTTTTCCGCTCATCGATAGAAAATTCGAAGATTAGGCGGAGGATGAGAAGGATGAAACGAACGAGAACATGGAAGAAAGATAGCATGAGTCGTTGCTCGCTACTCTCCATTAGAGGAGGACATTGGTGTGTAAGTCTGTTTCCCTCTATTCCTTTCCCATTCCCGGTAAGCCTGACTTCCTCAACTCAGGCTTGGCCTCCTTCGGGCCCCGTTGATTATCCCCGCGTTTATTTCTTGGGAAATGGATACCAATAACAACAATAATGTCGTTATCATCACCACGGCCAACTTAAACGTCCGTCATGGTCGTGATTGTCGTAGCTAAACCACTGTAATGTTAGCTATAGCGCGGTCAGAACCATTTGCTTCTTTCGCCAGCCTCGTTCAACCTGCCATTGGTTCGTGGTATTTTGTTTGTCAGGGATGATGCTGTGCTCCGTCTGTTATTACTATTAGCGATTACAGCTTCGAGGATGGGGGGTCGTAGTTGCCGCAAGCGTCTATGTAACGTGATGACCGGCCGCTCCAACACGAGTTCTCACTGATTGTGTGAAGTGTGCTCGAGCTAGCCGCATTTTCACATGCAGAAGGTGAATTTAAATAAAACGCTTTCAACACGAGAAAGACAAAGACGTGACGTAACGCAACTCATTCACGCTTTTTTTTCTGATGGAGTGAGCGAAAACAAACGCGAGACACGGAACACGGTCGTAAATTTACTGTCTATAAGTCGATGACGAAAAATCGCCGAATAAACTGACTTCACCCACTATTGAACGCTTCGGAATAATAAGATAGATAGTGAGATGGTCGAACAAAGACGGACGAAGAGTCAAACGCATAAATTATATCCAGACAATCGTAAGATTGTCAATTAGCCTCAATCTCGCTTTGTGTCCCTATTCAATCACATAATGGTAAAGTCAAGCAGCCTGCACGTTAGTTCCAATAGGGATATGGTGGAGTGGGGCTAATGTTTTCGTTTTGTCAGACGTTGTCAGCTTGCGTGTCGTTGCTCTCTTGGACTGGACGACGTAAAATTGTCTCTGCGCGAGCACCATATCGGTATTGTTAGTAATGTTGGTAATAACGATGAAATGGTACATACGGGTGCCCCAAATACTGAACAAGCTTCACCGTAGTATAAGCGTACATGAACATCGTAAGAAAAATTACCTACTGTGCACGTTGTTTACTAGTGATCTGTGTCATAGTAGCATTAGCGCTTTTTGCAGGTTAGTAATTTCCTATGGATAAAAACAGTGTTTACGCATTTTGTTATCATGGGGCACACGTCCATTACATTAACTAACAGATTATTCCGAAACGATAGATCGTACCCTAATCGGCAGAGGTAAAGCCGACTGTAAGAACTCATACGCCTAAAAGGGATTATTAGTTAAAAGAATGTGAAAGAACGTCCTTGTCCTCTCCTAATCGAGAATTCATGAGCTCTGCGTATTGCCTTTATGAAAATACATCATCCCGGAAACAGAATAGTACTTCAATGTACGTACACCTGTTTGATCACTTTTTGCAAAGGGTAATTTATAGACGACGCTAGTTTTTGTTAGTGGAAAATTGTCATCTTTAATCTCTCTCTAGAAAGCCTCTTCAGCTGAATAAATGAAGACCATTTATCCAAACGGTATTTCATTGAATGTCAATAGCACAATTAGCGGTATTACCGCCTACGCGATCGCGAATGATAACTTGAACAATAACAACGGAGACCCTCAAGGTATTTTTACTCACGGTGTCTCATTTTTCCTCGTATTAAGCGAACGATTGCTTTTGGGGAACTTTTTAAAATGTATATAGACAAATGAACAGGGACATTTCCAAGATAAATACATTCTTTGTTTTTTAAGCGCTACCTTTATTTCTTAGATAGAAATTTCTAGAGATGAGAGAATTTTAGAAAAATAAGAGTCGCTTAAAGAGAGTTTCCTATCAAAATGTACTTTTTACAACTTAGTTGACCAAAAGTTAGAGCATTTTGCTTCTCCGGTTACGGTCTAAAAAAAATATGCGCCAAAGTGCTTTATATCAAAGACGTTTATGAATTGTTTTTTTTTTTTTTGTCTCTAACAGGTGCATAAAAACAAACGTACGTGTTGTTACATTAACAGTTGCCCGCTGGTGCGTGGCAGGCGTTTGGGCAACAGGTTTACTTTTGGCGCTCTACCCGGTTCTGCATTGGCCCCAGCCTTCATTTTACTCGTCAAACGGATTATGTTTTCCACTACACATCGATGATCCATTTACGCTAGGATGGCAGTACTCAGCACTTGTCTTCCTCGGAATCAACCTCGCTGCGGTTAGTATAGCGTACGATAATTGCACGTTACTAGAAACCACTCTTCGAATTTTATTATTATTATTATATTATTAGTTTTGATCTCCAGACTTGAGGATCTCTTATAGACTTTTGCAATCTAGAAATCCATTTTGTTTACAACTTTTATTTTTGTATTTCCGTTTGGCTCATTCTGAAGAATTGAAATGTGCGTATTTTCATTACTCCAGCGTTTTTTCATCGTTTTAGTTTGTCTGTTGGATTTTAGGGCTCAAAGTATCATTTATCTGTTCATTTTCTGCAATAATAATAATAATGCCGTATAAGTTAGATATTGTTATTTTTACTTTGGTCAATGCTTGTATCTAAAGCTAGTAGTTTTTACCAATATTTATGCATTAACGGTATGTCAATGTATGCCACTGTGTGTATTCGCCAATGGGAATTTTTGTCTCATAATTTGAAATTATCAGTATGTTCTACTATACTCTACTGCCCTTCTGCGACATACTATTTTTCTTTTTCCTCCTCGCCCTGTCCTGGTTCTGCGTCCGTTTTTCATTTGCGGCTGCTAGGTGCGCTTGCGCGTGAGTAATTATCTCTGTAGCAGAAAACTGATAACATAATCGTGACGCAAAGCGAGCGAAGGAACGGTCTCTGGGGAAACTAGAAGCGCCAGACCAGGCCAGTCCAGTCTGACTGATTAGGGAGGGAAATATGGGCAATAGAATGACCTGCTCAATCAGCTTCCCGTTCAACGGCACCTTTTTTTCTACCCATTACCCTGTGCTGCTTTGAGAAAGCAGCCGAACAACTAACTCGCCGCCACCAATCTAGGGCGGCAATCGACTTTCGTTTTTCAGGCCGCCTTTTCCTCACTACTGCCAGCCCTCCAAACCCCTGGCACAGAAACCACAATTAGAAATCAATCTGCCTTCTATTTTTTTCGTGGGGAAGCAGGCAGCATGAAGAGTGCAGAATGAAAATCTTTGCCGCGCTATTCTCTGGGTGTGCTTTTTTTTTAGTTCACTCTACAAAGGAGGGAAAATGGCTCAAAGTGTGAGGTCAAAGGGCTCCCAGACAGAGAATCAACTGAGAAGGGGGGCCGAGGTGGAAAAGTTTTTAAAAAATTGACCTTGGCTAAACGATTTTTTTGTCACTGTGTAGGATAAAAGACGAGTACATTTTTATCTAGTTCACCTTAAACAATATATTCGGGCTCTGTTCGAGAATATATTTGTAGAAGCAGCGCAGCAACGATACGACGCTGTACTGGTGGTAGCGGTGATGCATTGAACTTGTTATTTCTTCTGCCGAGGTGATTATTGGAATGGATATCGACTCTCTGGGAACAATTGTATTGAACGCCAATAACGCTGACGACCGCTAAATGGACTTAAGCGAGTTTGCCAACAAAGTATGCCCAATCGTAGAAGAACGCTAGGAGAAACTTTACGGATCCACTCCGCGATATTGCACCAGCAGGGTCGATAAAGTAGCAAAAGAAGCTGCTTATTTCAACAGCTGTCAGGAAATATCTGTGAAGTGCACATCATCGTTGTTTTAACTACCGGTGCCGATCCACCGGCATCTGGGGTTCGAGAAGTTCCCATCTGTGGGTATTTAGCGCACAACAGACCACAATTAAAAGGACTTAATTGAATTGCCAATTATCTTGTACGTTTGTATCACCATGATAAAATCATAATAATTTAATGGCATTTTATCACAGATTCTTGGTTTTAAAAATCTATTCCCAAATTAGCTTTGTCGATTATGGTAACTACAAGTTAAAATAGCTGGAACAACGAGACTCGGAACAACTCGGAACGTCGCTGCGCCGCAGGTTGGACCACGGACAAATCTGATTTGTGTAGGTTAGACACATTGTTAAGTTACACAGACTAATATTTGAAAGAGTGGAACTTGAGGCGATCTTTCTGATAACCTGACAGTGTCGTCTGTATGCTCTTATATCGCACTGGGGTGTGTTTTCTTGTCCAAATGGGAAATTTTTGTCGAGAAATTCGCTGTCGTTAGTAGTGGCATGAGTACTAGCGAAATGAGCCTCCAGCGCATTTGCCAGCACGTCTGAAAGGGTCCATCCTGTTAGCGTAATACACACGGCTTACATCGCGCCCAGTCACATATAGTAACATTAAGCTTGCGCACCCTTTACTGTACGGTGCCAGAATGGAAAAATATAAATAACTCGCCTCCTGCAGACATCGACAGATGTCAACCACGTGGGACAAAAAAAGCAACGTTCTCCGACCTATTGAAAGGGCCGAAACAGCTGTCATTCTTTAACTTCACGGTCAATAACTAATCCAGTATTCTATTTCTGAGCTTCAATTTTAAGCGATAACTTTTACGAGGGAGTAAGACTTGCGCGTGCATGTACGACGGAAAAGCACGAGTAATTTTTCGGTGGATTTTATCACTTTAGCTCGGTGTACATGTAGAAGAGACTATGAATAGATGATGTTACACATTTCGGCTCCAAATAGCGATATTTCGTTTCTCTCCGCCAGAATTCTCTGCGCTTACACGTGAATGGATCTAACAGTACGCTAAATCTTAGGTGCCTATGTGTTTCAAGGCAATGTAGGACGTCATCTATGTAATATATTGAGTTCGTCATCAGAGTAGCATAGATCGGTAAACTGCTCATCGATGAAGTATAAATAAATGAAGTAAAATGGTTGAGTTGCTGCGTGTAACACGGTGCTATGCTTGCAACTATGGTCAATAGACGGTTAGATTAGTCTACGGGGAATTAAACATGCAGCAATTGCTTAGTTATACTTTAACAATCCATGCCGTAATAAATTGCCGTCACTCTCGATTACCAATCGTCTAGCCAGTACGCCATGGTTGTTTGCATATGGCAGTAAGCTGACTTTGTAAAATATGGGAGCCATACAACGAGGCACCCACAGACGGAACAGACAGGTACACAACTGGTCTATTCATTTTTTTTTTTTGTAACGGCACGAATAATGTATTAAGTAAAAAATACGAAAAAAATCGACAAAAAAGGAGTGGTTTCCCATCGAAACAGCTATGCTCGAACTTTGTAGAATATGTTCATCAAAAGATATCGGATTATTTTTGCCAAGGTCTGAAAGTTGCCAGGAGAATGAGTCGTCAGGTACCTGTTCGTATAAAGTGTATGATTTCTATTTCTCTGGATGTACATTGAGACTACGGTTTTGTTCATTTTTCCTTTATTATTGATCTATATATACAGATATGGATAGTTTCCAAGAAACTAATGAAATTTTCGGCTTTTTCGTATGTAAAATTATTACAGATGCTGCTAATCTCGCTGTTGTATGCGTGGATGTTTGTCATAATTCGGGGAGATCGACAACACGCGCGGCCGGTGACGCTGAAACGACGCGAGGACTCAGTGCTTGCGTTCCGGTTCTTTCTCATTGTTCTGACGGACTGTTTATGCTGGATACCAATTATTGCCATTAAGCTCGCTGCACTCTGCAAAGTGAAGATCTCGCGTAAGTTAGAGAACGTTAACGATACTGAATCAAAGTGGACGTTTTTGTAGCTAAAATAAGAATCGGGTCGAAAAAACAAGTGCAAAAAATAAGTTATTTTATACGTTATCTGTTCCCTCAGTCTGTTGTTTACGCAAAATATGTGCATGTACGTATAGATGGTGTTGGCACATAGCAGGGTATGAGATTCGTCAAACTGCCTTTTCAACTTCTTATACGTCTTGGGTGGCAGGTCAGACGTCGATTGTCTGGAATGATTTGTCTTTGACTCATTAAGTTAGAGACTCAAGGCCCACTTCTTTTCTACAGAGGCTCTGATAATAGTTGGTTTACAAGTTGTTGCGACATCTTATTAGGCAAGCGAGTCATCATGAGGTATGTAAGCGTATGTCACTTTCGGGTGCTAAATAGCATTTCGGTAATTTCAGTCAAATGCATATGGTTCGTAAT
This sequence comes from Varroa jacobsoni, assembly GCF_002532875.2. Classification (NCBI taxonomy): domain Eukaryota; kingdom Metazoa; phylum Arthropoda; class Arachnida; order Mesostigmata; family Varroidae; genus Varroa; species Varroa jacobsoni. Next base: position 206,832 of record NW_019212925.1, read on the forward strand.
AGTTATATGGATGAATCTTGTGTTCTTTGCTCTTATGACACGTACATCCGATTCAAACACCTGATTTTCTAATTAACGTGCCTTCGTCGATCATTAACAAGTTGGTCAAAGGAAATTTGGCTCTGTCAATCAAAGGCTCCCAAAAATGGCAACATACTCGGTATGTCACTCATGATTCTACCATATATCTACTATCTATCGCGTTTGTATAGCTTTCAGCCTGTCATTTAATAGTATAGCTTGTTTTCCACAGGAAGAAAAACAACGCCGCATTTTTCTGAACTAGACCAACTTTTATTATATTCTTCAAAAAATTAAATTCTCCGATCTGGGGCTACTGTGATCTGGACGATGTCATCGAAATGAAATGAAAATGAAGTCTTCTGCGGCAGCAGAGCTGCCTACCGTGGCAGATGACGCTCTTCCGGCGTCGGCTCAAGTTGGATGTCTGATACTGTCCAGGCGCTTCGCTTGGCTGATCGCATTTCGAACAAACTACGTTCAGCGCATCGCTCCCCGGTGGTGCTATCGTACCCTATACAGGATAGCTGACTGGTATACCAAGGATACCATGCCTCGGGGTCATTTCGGCTTGTTTAAATGTAGGACATAGTCTAATAGCTACGTCTTCACCACTTACTTCCGGATCACTTCCGTCCTACTACGTTTCGTCGTGGATGGCTCTAAGGCTAGGGGTTCAATTATTCGTTGAAAAACCCCATGTATTATTAATTCCACCGTATGCCACTACGATGGATGTCTTAATAATTTTTCTGTGCCTAATATGTACATACCTTCAATTGATGTAACTTCAGGATCCTGTGGCGATCAATTAGCTGTCGTGCCGGTCTGTTGGGCAACAGGTTCAGCAGAGGCAACTTCGTATCTGTCAATACCTTCTAAGCTTCCTAATTCGGTGCAGAAATATAAAGAGCTAGCGAAGAAAAACCAAAAAAAAAGACATACCATTCGTCTAAGTTACAGCAACTACGCCGCTCGTTTTGGCCGTTCTTCAGCCCTTCGAGGTCATAATTACAAAATCTCTTCTCACGAAGTGTCCAAAAAATGGAGACATAAAAGTCAGTCAGTATAAAGCAAAGAGGGCAAAATCTTACAGGCTCTTTCCTCAGCTTACATAGGTTTTTCATCTAGACACAAACACGCTAATTTATCCCATAAACTTGTTCTTCGCCGTGTTTCCACCGAGTAGCTAATGTTCTTCTAACTCCAAGGTATTTTTATAGTATTCCTTTCTCATTTTTCCAGTCAGTAAGTTTCCTGTAAATAATGTGAGTCGCGTGCAGCACCATAGGGCTATTTAATGCAGCTGAATTGTATAGGTGCTTAGGCAAACGCTGGCTGAGTCAAAGTGTGCTACGTGGCGCCATCTTTTGGCGCAGGAATTACCTGCGTCAGCAACAGCCGCATCGAGACGTATCTTTCCAACTAAGCAGACAGAAAGACGAGAGAAAAAAGTCTTTAACCGAAACTGTGTACAAGAAAAAAGCAAGGGAGGCACATTAATATAGGTGTGATGCGAGTAACTGCCAGTTGCTCGCGCCTCATGTCGGAACGTGCAGTCCCTCTGATTTTCGGCCACATTTGTTTTCTCTTCTCCTATTCTCTGTTTGCTGATTCCGTTCATTCTTTACCTATTGCCCTCTCAGGCGCACGGGGTGATCCTTCAGCCAACTACGACAAACACCGCTCGGCTGTTACAACAACACTGCCACTGACAATAACCCCCGAGAGGTAACAAGGAGAAAAAGAAAGCTACTCCATAACAGCCTTCGTCTGCCCTCTGCAATGTGGATCTCCTTGCTCGTTCTTTGCTTCCGAAATCCATACGAACCTCCTTTTAAACAGGAGCAATAATGTTGTTTGTTTTGTCCTTGAGCGTATACTTTTTCTTCCGGAAATCTATACATGTAGCCTGAAAAGTTTTCCTTTGCAGTGGCTACTCTTGTTGAATAAATTATAGTATTCATGCGCAACCGGCTAAGCCGGAGCGCCAGGGTAGTCGTGATCGCGCTGGCGCGCTTTATTCTGTTAGCCTAATAGCTCTTATTCAGTGGGCTGTACGTAAGGACAAAACAGAGCCCGGGCTTGATTGTTAGAGCTGCTGTCTAAGCTTAATAACCGCTCTCCATTCGCTGAAACTTCCAACTGTCGACATTAGCTTCAGAACAATTACATTTCAATGTTGAGTCAGTACGCACTTGTCTGATGGAAGTTCGAGCCTTCAATGTTTTTTTTTAAACCTGTTTCTCTAACCTTTTTGCCGTTTAGAGTCTACATCAGTTTGACCGATACTGCAAAAGATGTCACTTTAATTTGACGTCAGCTGTAACGGGAAAAATTATTTCCTCATACACCAGAAAGCGTTGCTTTTAGTTATTGCAACACGGAGAACGAGCTTATATGATTAGTCGAACGATGCAGGATAGAGTACGAAATAGCCTACGCTTTAAGTCCTACTCTTCTATGGGCTTCCTTTAGTGCCCGCCTTTCAGTCCGACATGGACGCTGCAGGCACCGATTGCGTCGGTTAATACTAATGCGACAACGTCGACCTCGTCTGTACAGAGAATCGTTTTCTCATCTCCTTCATCGCGTTGAAAATGGTCGGACAATGTCAAAGTGTCTGCAAATCGCTACCTAACACGGCTCGTCGACTTAGATTTGCTTTGGTTTTCCCCTTCCTATAATTTTCTATATATGTCGGATACGTGTCACTAAGGGAAGCCTTAACATATTAAATATTATTTTAAGTTCTTGCAAGATTAGAGGCCACCGAATTTTTCTTCGATAAATACATGGCTTGGTCAGTATTAAGAAGAAAGCTTGATGCGCTGCCCATCGTAAAGAGCTGCCAATACTGTTATTACTGGAATGAGTTTGAATAAACGCGAGTAAAAACAGAATGACTATAATATACATCTGCTCTGCTATGGACCTGTCAGGAGAAGTGAAACTGAGCCTCATATTAAGATAAGTTTCGGTACGTCCCTTCCGGCATTTATTCACTCGACAAATTTTCATTTGGGATTCTACACAATGACAGGGTACTTCAGAAATCGATACTATAAAATAACACAATAAAAAACCAAACGTAGTTCTCGCAATTAAGTTTTTGCACGGTGTAGATACAGAGATGTGAAGGAAGCATGTGAAATTATGTGTATGTATGGGCATAATAAAGAACCTACAGTTTTCTGTTTATTTCATTGTTCTATCGTATTTGAGACCTCATCTTTTTGAATTGTGTATAGAAAAATGTTTTGATTTTTTTCAATAGGGACAACTATCCATGTTTAGCGAAAAAGATGCGCCTCCGGTGTACTGCATACGTTAAATGTCGACGATAGGCTTTTGTAGCCATTCTGCTTACACGCGTGTCCAGATACGTCTGTGTACAATCGATAGGCTCTCGAAAGCGAGTAACAAGCTTCACTTAATCAATGATTAAAAAAGGATCAACATAAATGCAAATTGACATGAATTGAAATAAGTAGTTAATTTTTAAAAATGAAAAATTTAAATTAGAACCGCTGCGAACACGGAGCCCTTCGCAAATGGCACGTTCGCTTGATACATGTGTTGATTTATGATATTTTGATATGATATTATTGATAATTTTACTTTTTGTCGTCGGAGCAGAAGCATTGACTAGACAATTTTATTAGTATAGTTAACATGCCCCTCGTCTGACTCTAATATAGCGGACGTGTATGCGTGGGTGGTAGTATTCATCCTGCCGATCAACTCAGCTCTCAATCCAGTTATCTACACTCTGGCAGCTCCTACTGAACTTCGAAGAAGGATTGAACGCTTCCTTTCACAAATAGTACTTTGCCCAGCGTCGCTGCGTCGCCTCTTGCCTAATGCAGACAAACGTATGTAGATAGATAGATAGGGTACTTTGTGATCAAGTTTTGGTTAGTTTTTTCACCACAATTAGTTCGGTCCTAGCTTGAATGTTACTATCCAAATTGACGAAACGAAAATTACGATTGTTATTACGAGTTATTCCAGACTGAAGCTTAAAGCAGCGCTAATAGAAAAAGTTACATTAAAATGTTGTATAACCGCGTGCTACTTCTTAGCTAACTTCATGCCAGTATCACTTCGCCGACTTGTTCAGACGCTGGGTCACAACTGACCACGTTTTGTTTTTCAGTAACAACTCCGCGTTCCTCTGTGGCGACTGGAACCGACGTGCCCTCGATGCCCACCGAATACACCCTCTGCAACGAAACTGCCAAGCTGTAAAAAAATGAAACACATTATAACAATACTAATTGCAGTGTATCCAATCCATTTTCTATTATATACACAGTTTCCGTCCTTCTCGTCCGAAGCTGCAGCGTCATCAGCACGAACATTAGAAGCTTTAGCATCGAATGGCTATGCGAATGCAACTATGATGACGGCCATAATAACCACTGGCATAACATGTCCACAACAGTTGGGCCATACTGGTTCCTGCCCGCTAGCTATACATATAGGCAAACGTTGTCCAACACACAAACACTAACAACGACCACCAACTGTAGCGGGAGTCTTCGTTCAGAGCGTACGAGGCCGATTCACCATCCGGCAAAGGTGTTGACAAGGCCCAGATCCGTTCAGCATCACCATCAAGAAACGTCGTCGCACTTCCATCGATCAATTCGCGGCCTGCTGCCTTATGGTCAATGTCAAATCTTGACATCGTGTGCACAACGCGATGGCACGAGCATCGAAGAACAATAGGAAAAATCTGAAAGTTTATTAATAATTATTGGCCACAGTTCCCGTACATCGCTTCCTCATTGCGACCTCGATGCTGACAACGTTGTTTCCTCCGGCCGTTTGCCAACTGCCTTTCTGTGATGCTACTGTATTCCAAGCAGGTGTTTCGAATAGCGTATCCGTTCTCTTTCGGTGAGCGTAAGTCGCTGGAACTGCCCGTGCAAAAGCTACATGCGATTGTTTGTCGATAGTATTCAGTTGCTTTGTAGGTTGTCCTAGGTAGAACAGCAAGCCAGCAGACGACATTTTATCATTACTATTGTTATCATTGTATTGGCAAGTATATTACACTGTAGTTAATATGTGTTGGTGCGCACAATAGAACTAGCCAAAAATAAGAAAGCTGGCAACTTTTATGCATGGCGGCCGTGAAAAGAGCGCTTGATAAATCAAATGAAAAGCATTTGGGACATCATAATATCAATACTATGCGTTTTTCTGTTTGCTGAATGATTTTCACGTTTAAGCAATTATGGACCCGTTTTTAATCCTCTGGTTCTTCCGGGCTGACCGTGCAATTGTCGTAAAGTAATTGTCAAGGTGTACGTATCTTACTTCGATTGCCCTAAGCGCGCTACGCAATTCTGAGAGAACGAGACTCATCATTTTTGCCCGACCAGAAAACGGTTTCTTCTGTTCCTCTTTCAAAAAAGAAACAGGTTTTGTATGATAATAATTACTATTTCCTTTGGCAATAAACGTTCGCAGCCCTTTGAACAAAATAGTGAATTCTGCTATTTCCCCTCACGTATTTGTAATGTGTGTGCGACCAAGGTGTTCTTCATTCTTAATCAAAATGTTCTGAGCACCCAATTGACTATGTAGTTTGTGTACGCCGATGCCGCTGTAGGTATTGCATTGATTCTTTGATGCCCCCTCATCCAGATTGTGTCATTTGCCGCTATTGCTCGTACTTGACTTGACAAAACGACTCCAGAAACTGCTTGTGTTTAAAATGTTGCATTGCAGAAGTGTGGCCTTCGGCCTAGTATGCAAGATGACTTGTTTTGAAAACCCTCAATAGAGTAAAACATTATCCAATGTTAATACCGCTAATAAACTTTTCTCATCATTCTGATGATTTCTATTTTTCTTTCAAAATATCTGTAACAAATAGTACTGGTATCTCAAAATCTGGCAAAACACAATTTTATCAGAGCACTGTAGTAGCTGGGTCGTTTCCACTAGTTTCGATGTGTTTTTAATATTATGCGATGACCTGTTCTATATATGAGGATATAATGTGCAGTAACACGAAATTATGTACCTTTTTCTGCTGTCTTGATGCTTACTGCTAACGTTGTTACTGCTGCTGCTTGTACGAGAGAAAAATCGTACATACGAAATGTACCAGATACGAGTAGTCTATCCTAAGTTTTGGATCTTTTCGTGTTCAGCACTTACGGATATTCTTACATGAAGACACACACATACACACCAAACCTACGTACAGCCATGATAGATAAGCAGGATCCGAGTCCCGTGTTACTGTGGCTATCAACAGAAAAGAAAATGCTTACTACTTTCAGTGCCATTTTGTCGCGCGACGAAGAGCGCTACATGTGGAAATCGCTCAGATGGTGCCTGCGTATAGCACAGCCCATTGCATCCGCCTCTAACGTCTTGCCTTCGGCGGTAGTTGGGGGTTACATTAGCCCATTCAAGCCCTTGAATGTATAGATGAAAACAGGAGATATGGCAAGAAAAGGTGTAGGAGCATATTTTTTTACAGAGGGCACCTTTACATTCTGAGAAGTTTGCCGAGCGTGACCGAGTCAATGTATAAACATACATGTATTCTATCAAATCATATAATCACTGAGACCACAAACAGAGAATAACTACAGTAATAATAGCGCAACGTCAATGTACGTAAAGTATTTCTGCTACAAGTAAAAATCATTATAGCAACTATTATATATGTATAAGAATAAAGATATATATTAATATCACAGTATATCGGAAGATAATAACACAGCTTACGATTGAATAAATGTATTTCAATTGATGTACAACAACTAAGTGTTGGTAGTTCTTCCTATCTGATCTTCCTTTGCAGTTAGACTACGGGCACGCACGTGCTGGCACAACTTAAGACAACTCTCATAATTTAATTACCACAGCGGATAAAACAATCGAAACGGCTTTAGTCTTCACCCCAACCGTTCCATAGGAACCGCTCGACGACTGACAAAAAGCTTAAATGAAGCGAATTTTCATATGTCGCGCTTACAGGCATAAAGGAAACTGTAAGCGCAAAATAAGAAAACAGGGAGGCGACAGCGCAATGATAACAAGAGGCGCGAGGATTTGAACAATCCGGGCTTTAAGGAAACTCGAAAAAAAAGTATGTACATTCGGTAGCACCAGGGGCTGCTTAAGCTGAATGTTTTCGGACTCTTTGCTCTCTTAATCTGGACAAACGACAAGCATCGTAGACAGACACTGATGACAACAACAAATCAACCGTATCAATCATGCGTACCTATGGGAATGTACGGGAACATCTATCTGCAATTTATTAACATGCTTCGACCACGTACGTTCGCAATTTGTATAGAGACACAGATGATATAGCTGACTTAAGTGCGTAACTTTTGGCGAGGCGACCGTCCTCTGCACACTTTCACCACGTGAAACTAACGGTACCATTCGGTCTTTAAGCAGCCTGAATAGGAAAGATGATCTCAATGGAAAATTCTCTTCAGATTAGGGACTGCCATACATATTACAGTCACTTAAGCTCTATTTGCCTGAATGTCGAACTCACTAAGAGTAACTGCTTCAAACGAAATGCTACGTTTAGATAGAAACCCAGGGCACTATATCTCATACTCCAGTGTTTTGTGCTAATTGGGTCATGTCTGGAAAGTCATTATATCCTGTACAAAACAGCCTCTCATTTAAAAAAAAAAAAGACATTTTGCTTGATTGCTTTTTCGCTTTCCTATTTTTATGTTCCGGAATATAATTCTTTCCCTGATGATGGACAGACTTCTTATTTGTGTTCGCTGTTTGATAGGATGTTTCATTATACCAGTACTTTATTGTAATGTAATGTTGATAGAATGTTTATGCTTTGGCGCTCTGACCGCTTTCCCGCCAAACGTTTCGAATTACTTTGTATTATGATTCTTGGGAGCTTTTCTAACCTAAATGTACCAGCTATATACGAGAGGTTCATCGTTTCGAAAATATGAATAGAAAGTGTTCCAAATTAGCAAGAGTCTAATAGTTATTCTTTCCTGTCCAGCTGAAGGCTTCGATTTAAACCTCATTGACATCATTGTTGGCTTCCACTATATTAATTAAAGCAGCTAAGCTGCAATTCAAAGTTTACGTTGGTAGCCACTATGAAGACCACTACTGATGACCGTTGTGTCTGAATGGCCTTTTATCGGGTAACGGGATACGCGACGAAAAAGCGTTTTGACTTACATATGAAAAATATATGAGCTAAAAAGCTTACATACTTTTTATTGCGGCTAGAGCATGTTGCTGTAATGGAAAACTTGAACACAAAAATTAGGGAATAATTATGTCCAGCAAAAGCAAAAAAAAATAGGGTCACCTGCCCTTTCCGCTTAATCCTGATACTAAGGTTTCGCGAAATTGTAATACAAAACAAACTTGTTAATAGGTGGCGCAGCTGTACTGTGCGTTAAATTTTTGTGGTGCGTTTTGATGCATTGGAACTTACCTTGACACGCCGAAGGATATATTTACGTATTTTCGTTAGTTTTATATCTAAATGCCTATGAGAGGTAGCTATTTTTTCTACATTGCTCAAACCTAATGTTTAAATGAATTCCGTGACGACTTATTGTAACCATAACGTAAAAATAAGAGAATGTATATTCATTTGTATGTACCAATAACTTCCAGGGTGTTTTGGACGGCTAATAACTTATAGCAAATAGCTCTTTGATAGGTGTTTATCCATTCATTAAAAGGTCTAGCAAAGGTAAATAGAGGCAGGACAAATTTGGAATGGTCTGCTGCTAATAGATCACTGTAGTGCTATATCGGTATGCAAGATCGTTGTATGTACAGCTGAGCGATGTATATTTCCCTTTGACAAACAAGGTGTACGTACGCAAGTCCGGTCGACCGCCTGCTGTATTGCAAAATTAAAAGTCGGACTATTTTCTTGTATATATATTGCGCCACACGCAATATCTAACTAGACAGTTTTACTAGTCATCATCTTTACCATCACGCAACTATCACAGGACGGCAAAGTGTTGGCAGAATGTCATCCAATATGAGTGTGGAATTAAACCAAAAACAGTACATTGTTAGCGGTAACTGTTGGAGCTTTACGTAGGAAGTATGGTAAAACAGTAGATTAAAGCACAGCACGCAAGAAAGGCCACGGGTGTCAAACATTAAACGGACAACAGCGTGCAATAGAAAAAACAATATCATTTTTATTGAATGACTTCTTACAACGGCGGTATGCATTCTGCGAGGGTTTACGCAAGAAACCTCAAGAGGTCATCGAAGTTACCGTAAGCCGGCTGATACCATAGCCGTGATGGCGCAGTGTCGATATCTGCCTAGAGCAACCAGTGAAAGCGCGCTCTGCACACATCATGCCTGCTAAGCTGGGAGAGTTCATCTTGCTCTATCATACGTGCTATACTTTTACCTCGTACCAGCGGTTCATATAGCATGAGGAGGGATACGGACAACCATTCATGCAAATATGCACACATATACTGATGCTTGTACAACAACCCTCTTCTAAAGAAGGGATGTTGTTTGAGGGGACTGTCTGGCTCTTGTGATCCTTTTTAACCGCTCTTCGTAGCAATAGTGATTGATAGTCGGATGCTTCCCATTCTCCTTCGCGTCACAGGAGATTAATAGCTATTTATGGAGGTTAGGTCATACCGAATTCCTTTTTGGGCGAAATTTGTGTGGTACAGTTCTGTGAAGTCCTTGCATCTACCCTTATCTTGTATATGCTCTACTTACTTTTTCCTTTTATGTTTTCCTATATAAACAATGGTTTTGCGTACGGATCCAAGGCTCCAGGGGACCCATAAATGTTGCTTGGCCATGAGGAGGGACCTAAGATCTGCTGCAATCGACGGAACCTAACGCCGCAATCTGGAATCTGTCTCTGACCGGGGCACCTCATTTGTAGCGATGATATTTTGTCGTCGTGGCTGCCTTAAACGGTAGGTAAGACTGGCTGAGGTGGTAAGTACAACGTCGCCAATGCAACGTTCATTATCGTTTTATAGATGAAAAACGTACAGCACAGCGAGGTCTATTTTCCTAATGGCACCTGTGGGAAGCGCAAATCTATTAAAAGACCAATAGGTGAGCCCGATTGCATTAGTGAGGATAAAATATGCATAGACGAGTTCTGTTAGAAAATAGGACAGAGTAATAAGGGCTATCTTTATCAAATTACTATTGCTCGGATGTCTACGTGAAATGTGAAACGGTCTTTTTTTAAAGCGTCCATATTGCCGGAATGAGCAGATACACTTATAGGTGATAGACACGAATAATTTAAATATCGGTAAATATTAAATAGATAGAATCGGCGGAAGTTGATCTAAAAATAGGTATTTAAACTGTTTTTTTTTTCTAAATATATTGTAGATATGAAATACTTGAATCTAATATCGGAATGTTAGGAGAGAAATAGCCAAAAGAGGATCAATAATAACAACTAGATTATCATTATCGTATCGTACTTACAATGAATAAGAATTGCTAGAAAAAAAATCGAATATTCATGAGGATTCATTCCTTTACTCTGTCCTTATTTAATTCGTGCGATATGTGAGCCTGTACTCAGCAACGGAGCCCTGAAGTGCCTAGTGGTTTCTGTAGGCTGATATTAAATATATGCTGATATATGCTGAGTGGAATAAAAACATGAATATGTCAAACTCCATCTGCTCGCTTCCCGAGACATGACATATTGAGTATTTGCCACACGAGAAACTTGTTTACATTTGTGTGACCTTGCGCTCGTTGGCACGAGTTACTCTGCCTTGGAAGATTTGTACGACGATTAAGACACTTGACGCTCGACTCACATCGTCCTTAATCATAGCTCCTTGTGCTAGGCTTCAATCGTCCATAGAAGTCACCTCATTTGGGCACTTTATCCTGTCAATAGTCGACTAAGCTCACGCCCTAGTGATACGTAACAGCCTCCCATAAACTTCAATCTTCAGCTCCTTGTTCTCATCAGAACCAAGCAACTTCTTAGGCTTCTTGGCGAACGCTGATGCAAACACAAATGTCCGTGATCTTCTTTCGTAGATGTTTTACAGTAGCACCAGCAGTACCAGGGTCGACAATGAGATCGGGTTCATCGCAATTGCGGGCTTGCTGCCAACAGCCTCATCTTTTATTGCCACGTTTACTACACTGCCGATAACTCACGTTAGGTGCCCGTTTTTCACGTCAGCCAGAACACATCACCGGCAACGAATCGCTGGCCGCTCACGATTTGCCTCGTCTATTTTCAGCTAACATCGATAAGCGAACGAGTATGCTCAAGTAGATAAATCAGGAAAATTCAGCTGGTAAAAAACGACGGGCATGGTTGATCAACGAAAAATGTGAAAATAAAAGGAAGAGACGCCGGAACATGGAAATAGAAGAAGGGCGTAGCAGAGGAAGCATTCCCGTCAACCATTGCCGCCAATTTGGCGGCTATATTTTGGTATAAAGTGAGCAAGGGAAAGTGATAAGCTGAAATAGAACAAATGACCAGCGCAGTAGTGTGGCACGTCCACAGAAGTAAAAGTTCCTTTTGTCAACAGACTACAGCGGAGAAGGTGATAAAGTAGCCGCTATCTCCTACGTGTGTTTTATAATCCTAAAATTGAAACTAACGCTCAATTAGTTTATTTAGCCTATTCTAGTTTGTAAACCGTAGAAAAGTACCGGCAATTAAACAGAAATTCAAAATTTTGCGTTTGAACCGGATTAGTAGTAGCCTGTACAAGCCATCGAAAGTTAATACTTAAATGAGAATACATTGTAAGCAATATTTGGATCCGTTAAAGGATCATTTCCGTTGCAATACTATATGCTCTATCTAGCTTTACAATAGTTCATTGTTAATGACGCATTTGTTTAGCAATAAACTATGCGCTGGACACAAGAAATTTCTGGGTTCTCCTATAATAAAAGTAATTTACTTTAGGAATACATTTTGCAGCGCAAGACCACATCGATGCGTGTGTATATGCCCTAAAACCGTCGTTTCAGGCTCCGATGGGAAATTTAATGAAGCAATTTTGATTATATAGCTAAGATACCGCAAATTCCATTTACCTAAAGCATTGAACTTGCTAATTTTTTTTTTATCACAAGTTAGCTAATGTTTTTCAGTAAAAAAAAATATTTCAAATAATTTGTAACAACAACTTATTTACATGCGGGCTATATGTAGACATGTGCCGATCTTTGCAGATCAATTTAACCACACCGTTGTATATTGATGGCTTTTCATACCGGCCATTCCTTTCGAACTCAACATATTTACAAAGGTAAAATATTATCACTATAAATTAATAAATCAAACGTTTTAATAGATGACTATTAATTGTGTGCTTATTTACTGATCGTAAAAAAAAACAAGCGGTTTACGCCACTTTTATTTGTATGGAGAAACACACTTTAAGCTTTGATTACTTTTTAAAGTGTACTTATCGCATCTACAAAATATTATTTTATAATAATAGCAGTATATTTGATATACGAAGAAGAACTATATTTTCTTTTATATAATTACTATTAGATAGATACTTACTAATTAGAATTATTAGAGTTTATTTCCTTTCTAAAATCTTCTTACGTTGTTTCCTTTCGTTTGGCCACATACTTGCATATTTTTTTTACACAGTGCACGACATGTACGTTTAAGATAATCGTATTTGCGTATTTCAAACGAGCTCCGAATCCCACTCGTATCACGCCACAGTGATTTTCTAATATGCACGAGCCTAAACTAGGACGCCTTATGTAGCCTTGTATTTAACACTATAGAAATTGTTCATTATGGCTATAAAATTGTCAACGAAGTAGCCGAGCGTTCAATGGCGGAATCTGGTCACCGACTAACATTTGGCTCTGGCCACAGAAGATGGTTACCGTGCAGCTCAAGTTTGGCCAATAGCTCATGACAGAGAGGTAAAAAACTTCTAGGTTAAAAATCGCTACAAAAAAAGTTTTTTTGATTGACAAATCATTGCAGCGACCACCAGCTTACCAGGCAGATTTTTCCTTACCTTAAGTTTCTTTTCTATATATATATATATATTCTTATATTATTTTTTTGTTATAGGTGATCGAAGGATAGGTGCCAATAAGACACAGGGGCTTTAAAACGATGCATGCTGTTCTCTCTTCGTAATTGTGATATATTCATTTTTTTTTATTTAACAAACCATCGTACCGCTGCAAACGTGCTCTGTTAACTTAGCTAAGGTTGAAGTAAGTTTACTGATTTACATTTAAAGAATATCGACGAATAATCTAAAGCGCACCTTACTCCACAACGCCATTTTGCGCACGAAAGCCGAAGATGCCGATAGATGTTCAATAGCGAAACTCCGAGTACCCACAGCAGAAAGATGATGTCAATCAAGAGCAAACAAACAGTATACTAACTCAGCGGAAGAGCTGGAACTATTTGCTTACATTAGACCGTTTGACCAATCCATCAGCCATTGCATTATGGCCGCTTCTTATGCCTCTTCTGCATACGACAAAGCTAGGACTACCGCGTTCCAGCTTTCCCTTAATAATGCCATAGAAACATGCAAGCAGTCAGACTCGATGTTTACAACAATTACACATAATTTACACAATGTTGTCCATTAAAATAACGCCAAATTAACCTTTGATTCATTAAATGAAAACGCAATAGCAGACGAACACAGACAGATTTTACGAAACAGTAATTGAAATTTATCTCGAAGTGTTCTAATTCAACAGTAAAACGCATCGTGGGCTTTTGGGCCTGTAGGCCTATGGTGCGTTGATGGTAACGGTTGTCCGGCATCATGTGCTCAATACAACTAGCGCTGCTAAGGGCAAAGCCAATAGCTCTACTGTCTCTGTGTCGCCATAAGTATGCCTACGCAATTCGATGGATAACGGAGCGTCTGCATGTTTTGCTATCTGCCTGCTTCTATGAGCCTTCGGTCCTTCATCGAACGTGCGACACTCGCCTCCTTGGGAAATATTGGCAGAATTCGCAACCGATGGATTTTAAGACGCGTTAAAAATGGGTACGCGGACTTGTCGCAAACAGGAGCCATTGAAGTATCCTGTGAGTTGCTTTATATTGCGGGGAGGGCCAGCAGCAAATACATCGCCATTGGACCTTCACGGAAACAGTACTAGGTACCCCTACATATTTATTCTTAAAATTGCTTTATACGATTCGAGAGCGACGCGGCACAATGAGGCCCAACGCAAGGTCAATTTCTTGCATTTAGATTTATATACAAGGTACTATTTCTGACATTTGGTGACATTCCTTAAAACAGCTTTCCACGAAAAGTTATCTATGAGACTGTCAGATTGTAACAGCTCCCGATTAGGTTGCGTAATACTTTCGACACCCTATAATTTGGGTTCTAAGCACGGGTTCCGATAGCAATATTGTTTTAGTAGCTAAAACAAATTCGAAAAGAAAAACAGTAATGAATTAATTGTTTTACCGTCATCTTATTTGTTAGAATCGCGTCTGCTAGTTGGTTAAATTGATTTCGATGTTCACTCAGTAAAAGGGCGGAGGGAAACATAAAAAAATCTCAAAGTATTCCTATTGTTTTCCAAACTCTTTTTGAACCTTCGGTTGCTCTTCATATTTAGGACATCGAAAAAAGGTTACCATGTTTCAATAAATACTATTAGAGCTCACCTTTTCCATTGCAAACACGCAGAGCCATCTTGAAGCGTTTGTTATTCAGATTGCTTCCAAGGCTTATTATATGCTACTCGGCTCTATTTTACTGAATAATTCAAGGCTATTAAAAAAAACAATCGCTAACACTAAATGCTTTTAGGGGGATTATAATAAGAGAAAAAGGACTGCGAGGGAACTTTTTAGTTAACCCGCCTACGGGTGAAGACAACTAGACTAACACTCATATTAGCCAATAGCCCCGAATTCGGACTGATTTTAGAGAGGCTTTAAGCACAAACTTTAATCTCTCAAGGCGAGATGTGGTTCAAGTATCGGTATCTACTAGCCACTTCTAGAGATTAGTCTTTATATATACAAAGTAGGACAAAAAGCAACTTGATGATTCTTAGTCCATTTTAGACTACAGCTTGATGCAAGTACATGAACCTACATATATCCTTACCATATAATTTTCAACTCGCTTTGTTTTATTGTGAAGAAAAACAAATCTAGTTAACCTTCGTAACCCTTTAATAACCATTTATTTTCATAACTACACACAAACTTATTTCAACTAAATAGAAACAGTCTCACTTTGGACATGACACCTGAAATCACGAAACATAAATAGAATGTTCTAATTAGTTAAACTTAAGCTTACAGCCTTGCACTTAGTTGTCAGTTGATGACCTTATCCTCGCCAAAATAGGTTTGAAATAATACTAATGAAGCATTATTAAGTAAGAAACATCAAAATCACTAAAAAAATAACAGTTAGAACTTTATCTTTGCCTAAACTTTCTAGTTCACTCAAAAAGAATAGCTAAGCTGATTTATGCGAAAAGAATGTTCCGGCGTATGCCATTGATATACCGCAGTATATATGTTATTCTATATTCGTGTGTAAGCATACAGGGCCTTTAGATACTGTCCATTACCCTCAAGACGGCTATACTTGTAAGAAGAATTGTGAAAGGATAAAATAATTGAAAGTCGGAACTTATGACGATACCAGGTTCATCTTAATGAAAAACTATTGATTCTGAATTACGTCTATGTCTAAAAGCCGTCAGCGACGCTTACGATTCGCGAGACATTCAATTAGTTGATAAAAATAGGGGCCTTGAGCTACTTCCTCTTAACATTAGATATGTGCTTACATTGTATCTAGGCAGTCCGGTGATTTTTCTTAGAATTTCTTATCTTTAAACTAAGTGGAATCGAGCAGTACTGCATTCAACGGGCTTCCTATCATCTCAAGTTGGCCTAACACGAATTTCAACGTTGGCATTACTTGAATATCACGTAGGTTTTGCAGAGCCTCCTAAAATGTCGTAAATTTAGAATTATTTAAGATGTCTAAAAGTTTGTATATGACTAACTAAGCAACTTAGACAGTTTCTAATCTAACGGTATGACAATGTTTGCTATAAAACAACGTGTTTCCCTATCTAATTAGAGAGAAATAATTATATTATTAGAGATTAAGTTCATTTATCATATAGCTACTGCAGTTGTGAGTAATATACGACGAAGAAGTTTAGCGGCCGTCAAGAATCAATCCGTACTCCACGAACGCCTCTGGTACATTTGTGTGTGGTGTTCAAATAGGGAAAATCGAGTAAACTCACCCGTAACTGGGAACGATTCTCGCACGCTTCAAGTGTCTTCTGACGCGTAATTACGACGCCGACAGCTAAAAGGGCGAGGACGAGCGTCGAATCAAAACCGATCATAGCGTCCCATAAAACTAACACTTGATCTGCCGCTAAGGGACCTGCAAAGGCGCATAAGAGCACCTCCAGCATTTCTTCTTCGCTAAATGGAAAAACAAAGAGAGCGTAATAATACGGATAGGCGTGACCAGTACATTACTATGGAGAAACTCATCAGAATCATAGATATTAGCTTATTACGATGCTGAAGATGGTAGTCAACGTTTATTTGCGTCAGGATTTAACATTCATTTAGTAATATCTATATAGAGGAAGAGAAAGAGAGAGTTTAGCATAAGGTAGTGTGTAGCCTGTGGTGTTCCAAACGTAGTCCTTACAAGAAGCAGTTCGGAAAAATAAGCAGGAAGAACAAAGCGACTGCTTCTGCAACATCATAAAATATGACTATTTCCCTTCAGCTTCGAACCCTGTGCATGGTTTATGCAGCCATCCTGAGCTAAATTCTAATGATCCATCTGATCAACTCGTAAATAATAAACATGCCGCACACCTCACTGTATAATCGGTCATTTCCAACGGCGACTTCTATAACAAATTCCATCGCCTAGATCGGATTATATAATCGGATAATACGATTCGGATCGTTCCTTCAACTTCTCGGTAAGTATAGGATAATTCAGTACGAGTAAATAAAGATCCAGGCTGTCCAAGAGTAGAGGGAGCGTCGATTGAGATTTAATGGGTAATAACTTCAACGGAACTGGGTCCTGCAGCTGGAGGCAAGCTTAGACTGCTCTAGGCCAGGGGAACGTCCTCACAAAGTAGCACCAATGCGCGTAAATAACTCATCTCTTTTTCATAACAGTAGAAAAAAAAGGTAAAAGATATTCCAATCGGTCAAGATCGTAAAATAATTTAACGATGATTTTTGTGTTTGGATTTGTGCCAGTAGTGCCTACGAAACAACTCACTCCGTCATGCAGCGACCTAATTTATTTTATCGGAATTACCGGATATATAATCGCGTAGTTGTTTAAACTTAATATCAATTAAATAAATGCTAAAAAAAAAGTTAGCAACAAAACTACATATATCGCATACATGTGTTTATTTGACACTAAATATCCAATATCGTACAAACTAAAACTAATAAATAAACATACATTTTTTAGCCTGAATTCTCATTACTCTACTACATTCGGAGCATGACTAAATGACTGATGATAAATGATAAAAAAAATTGCATGCCGGCAAATTAGACGCCCGTAAATATAAATCTGTGACTAGGCTGTGGGTAGTAAAGCCTATGACCACGGGCTCTATTTTAGCTATAGGGTACATTTAGCTATGTAGCAAGTAAGGGAACTATTCATAACAGGTTCATATATAAGTTTTTGGACTTCTTCTGCAACTTACACAGTAATGGGCAGTAAATATTCCAAGAGTTTGGGCTTAAGTAATAAGAGAATAGAGTGGAAAACATGGAAAATGTTCACGATTCCATTTGTATTCGACGTTAGCCTTGTCAAATAGGTGAAATACCGCTTGGCGAGTGTACTGAAGATGTGGAACACGTCTGCGATCGACGACGTAACGAAGCATACAGGAGCCACTGAAAAGACAAACAACCAATACCGCTATGGGGACGGACAGTTTCAATTGCATTAAAAATTGCCGGCCATATTGAAAATTTTGGCATGATAGTATCATTTGAGATATTCGATAAATTACCAACGTAAATGAACCACGTACGGAAACCCAATTGTTATTACTTCCTATAATAAGGAAATTAACTCTTGACGGAGATTTTTCTATGCGTACTAGAAATGAATGTGTATAATGTGTTCGTTGTTATTAATTGTTATTCATGTTATTAGCAATGAAACCGGCCAAATGGAGGGGTCACTCTGTTAAGTTTTCATACATTCTACTTACCTAATGCTGAGGGGGCGGCAAGTACAATGGAAGGCAGGATCATGGAAGACGACAACGAAGTAAGATTATCTGAAAGCGTCTCCCGCTGAAATGCCAATAGAATCTGGAAAATCTCGTCCTCGAAAACGAAGAACTGGTCATCATTTGAGGCGCGGGTGCGGATGTCCTGAAGGTAGGAGAGTCATGGGATGCTGTTAACTCGGTTTTTTCAAGCAGTATTGGTTTTGAACGCTGCACATTCATTAAATTTACTAAGACAACTTCCCATTCACTTAACTAACTAGTTGTCCAACATTAAACGTTAAAGCGTTGTACTTTGTGTACAGCTGCCACAAGAAGAAGCCTATGAAAATTCTGCCTATTTAATATTCACAAGTACCGCAAAATGACAGCTGCATATAAACAATATGGCTGAATTTAGCATAAAAAATTACAGTTTTTTGTACCACTCGCGAAAGTGTCAGGCGGCACAGATGGTCGGAAAACTCAGTCCTGCTTATTGAATTATTCGCTATTTTAAACACAGAGGGAAGAATCGGTGTTCAGGTGGTTGTGACAATTAAGTGGGCTATTGAAAAATGTTTATTTCAGTTGTTTTTTGTTTTTTGGGCTGTGTATTCAGCTCGCTCCTAGTGGCTATAGGAATAATTGGCGAAAAATGTCTTTTTTAAAATGTTCAGGTCGTTTTTGTATAATACTTATCTTTGCAACATCTATGTAAAATAACTTCATCGCAGTTGATTCCACATCTAGAAACACTACGTCGTACAATTTTTTTTTCTACTCGCCGCGAGAGCTCGTTATCAATGATAACCCTTGTCCTTCACACTGGGGACACCTTCGCAAGGATATGGCCTATTAACTATAGATAAGGCCCGAGTTTATGCTTAAGATTGCTGACGTTGTAACTAGCAAGTTATGGATTTCATCGATTGGTATCAATTCACGATTATCGATATAATCATTTTTCATCGGGTCATTTTGCGTCGTTGAGTTCAACATGTTAGGTCAAGTTCTATTATTTTCCAAATTCATCGACTTTTGCAACGATCGTACTGTTTAACGGCAGAAGAGTACGTCTTAACTTTGTCAGCGACAATCTCAATCATCATTCGTATAGAGAATATGAGCCAATAATCATAGACCCAGATAGTTTTTTTCTCGTTTTTCGTTTAAAATCGATAAGCAAATTGCCTCCGGTCAACCTGTATTCTCGTAAAGAGCCCTATTGATCATGCTTTTCTATTATTTTGCATACTATGGAATAACAGGTACATGTTTCCTTGCTCAGGCAGAGTATGACACATATAAAGAGATTCAGGATTCCGCCGGTTTCGAGCGTACGTTGAACTAGCCATAAAACCGGTACACACGCCATGTGTTCTAATGATTTAGACATGCAAGGTTTTTTCAAGAATTCTTTGAGATGCCTAAACGTGTTCCCACCTAATGAAGCTACACTGTGTTAAGAATAACGAGATTATTTCTGTTGTGTAATGAAATCATTGCTTTCGTTGCTCGCCGTTGGATTTCAGCATTTGACGGATAAGTCCGGCAGAAAAGAACGTTTAGTTTCCGGATTTCTGTCCCTATAACCCTCTGAGCAAAATTTCCGGCGTTGCAAAAGTCTTCTTTAAAATCGTTTTTACCCTTATTGTCGGTATCTGTTTTTGTTTTTGGGGTGCAGTTCCAGCGTTTCTAATGTATGTTTAGGTCGCCCTGTTAATCTTAAGGACACGTTGTGGTCCAGGTTCGAACCCGGGCATAGATAGATAGATAGACCTCGTCTTGTGCCAGGAGCCAGCCGTTTGCTAGAATGTCTAATGGCGATACCGAACGTAAAACTCGAAACATGGCGGTTTAAGTCATCCAGTATGACATTTTAGCGTCTTGCGTCACATGTTAACATACGTTTTTTTCAAAATGTATCGTGTTATTTATTAGACAAACGTAGGCGCGAAGGGCCAAACTGGGTCGTCTGACAGAAACATATCAATGACGATCAGGCACGTCAGAAACCATCGCAATAGGAAATTATGTATCTCATTTAGATGGAACAAAGGATTGCTCAAGCGAATCTGGTGATATTTGCATATTACAAAGCAGAAGGCAAGCATACTGTATACTAGAAATATAAAAAATTTTCATGATCACTTACTTTGAATAAAAATTTATCCATTAAACAGTCATAGTTAAAAATCAGCCGACGTACGTACTCATACCGAATCTCGTTCTGCAAAAAGGTGTTAACAATAGAAAAGCTTTAGTTTCCCGAAGTGTACATAAAAAGGGGGCTGCGTTATATATTACAGGCTATCATACAGTTAATTGTAACACTGCTTTCTCTCGAATTTAGCGAATTTTTTTACTGTTTACCGTTGTCAAACTTGGAAAAGCGTAGTTGAAAAACATATGGGATTGCAAAAGTGACAGCTTTAAAATACAGCCATAAGTAGGTTTTCATTTGCCGTACAGGGTTCAACGTGTTACTCAGTCCACCATTATACGATATCAACTACATAAATTCGTTCTCATTAGTATAATAAATGAAATAGTAGTAAAAACGGCTATAGATCTTCGGCAACAACCGTGGAGGTCTACGCCTAGCAACAGTCACTGGTATGGAACGGCTACATGAACGAACTATACGAGAATTAGCAGGCACTCATGTTATGTAGGCTCCTATCGATTTTCGTGCCTGCATATAGATACTTGACTAATTAACAGCAACTGAACATGTTAACCAAATTGCTAAACTATCCAGGTGCAGTGTCCAGGTTTTAGGTCAAATAACGTTATTTTCAGTGGTGTAACTGTTGTGTCTCTACTGGGTTGTCATTGGAAATCATATCGGTGTAGAAAAAAAAGCTTAGAAGAAGATTGAAAAGAAGCTAGATCCACTCATGGATATATGACGCACGTTTTTACCAGAAGTAAACCAGGCATGACTTTGTGCGAAAATGCCACTCAATACTCGTATTGATTATAAGTCCGATTTCCTGGAATGAAGCTCGTTTTCGTTGTCCGCCAAAAGCAACAACCGCACCTTTATACGAAGATACGCTTTCAAAAAACGCACACGTCACGCTATGAATGACGCTTGCCTTTTCTATATTAAATCATATTATAGACGGCCGGATGTGACCGTTTTCGAATTCTGTCCATAGGGTCCATCGCAATCAGTTTCTTTCTATTGTATTTTAATGGTAAAATATTACGAACCTTGTTACTGATAGCGTAGCCAACATGATGCTTACTTAAAATTGTCACCTGCCATTTATTTAATAGATTTTATACGATTACGAGTTACATATATATACATATATAGTTATATACATATATATATATATATATATATATATATAATTGTCAATTTAATGCGTCAATGCAATAGAAATGTTTCCTCTACAAAATTGTGCTATAGAATTTTATCGTTGACAGTGTTGACGGTTATAAGCGGATCCGGACATCGAGGCTGGATTAGTTTTGTACCAGATGTTGCTAGCACACTAAGTTTTGCTGGTAAATACTTTAGTTTTTTTAAAAGCCCTTGAATGAAAACCACTTAAATCAACAATCAGTGATCATGTCTTTGTCGCTGCCTCGAAAGCCACAGCATTGCGAAATTCATCGAAAATTGATGAAGGCCTTGAACAAGGAAGCTCTAGCCGAAACTATAGTATATCAAACGTTTCTGGGACAATAATAACGGAGACCGGAGTGTTGGAGATCAGCGAGGAGGCAGCCAGGTGTCGGAGCTCGAAGGATAAGGACCAAATGCTACAATCAACAAGGTTTTCCAGGAAAGCAGGGCTTAAAGCTTAAAAACTCCGTAGGCTAAAATTGATATTTCACGTGTAATGAGTACCAGAATTCTAAATATGGAAACTGAGTAAAAAATTATTTCTCCGTGTAGTGGCTTCAGGCTAGCTAGAAATAAGTGATTTTGACGCGAAATTTGCGCAAGTTCAATGATTAAGAAAAAAAAGCACCTGAAGCATACGATCGCTATAGGCAAACGTATCGTTCAATCTTTACCGCCAGCTCGAAAAGAACCAGGTTCGGACGTACGATATCGGTAATACTCGTAATGGACGTCAGAAACATTTACTACAATGAGATCTTCGCCGAAAGTGAAAAAAATAGGCTCACGGACAATTGGCACGACAGTCGAACGCATGCGGTCCACTTACTCAACGCCAGGCCTCATTGGCAGATACAAATTATTTCCCAGAGTAAGCTATAATTTATTCAACGTTGGCTTCAACCCGCTTATTCCCCTGACGTCTGTCTCTATTACCGAATTTTCCGTGCCCTAAAATCGCCAATGGGTCGGCACGCATGTTCCGCTGTCGATGAAGTTGGAGAAGTCTTGGATAGAGAAACTGCATATGGAAACGGATATGGTAGATATGTAGCTGTTTAGAAGCTCCTAGAGCGGGAGGACAAGTTCGTAATTAAAGGAGAATACCTGTGAGACATATTAGAAAAACGTCGTTTGAGCTGAACCTGTTTGAGGGTTATTCAATCACATTACGCACTGAATTCACCTGATGCAATTTGGAAAACCCGGTGAGTGTTTAACACAGCGCCATAGATCTTCACTTCGAAATCTGGCGTACGATGTAACTGCGTTCAGGTCCAAAAAATGTTTGGCAAATCTGGATGTCACCCATAACGGATTCAGAGTGGCTAGTAGGATTTCAATTGTGAATAAAGTGAGACTGTTATAAGCGCTGGCCATCCGAAGTCACGTACGTACGGCGCATGGTTCAAACAAGATTGTGGGTACACTTTTGTGCTGACCACGTTCGAGTAAACCATGCTAAATATAAGAGCAACGAGGATTAATTGCATGTGCGCTTCATGAAGTGAGCAATCAATATTTTAACTATCATGTTGTATCTCCTGACTCTTCAGAGCCTTGCCAAAGAAGGCCTAACAAAAGCCGATTCTGAGCGGTATGGTGGCTTTTTCCGGTTCCGTTTCTGGCATCACCGAATGCAGGACACTGTTGTGCTGGAAAATCGTTTACCAACTCAGTATTTCCTATCAGCAGGAAGTCCTATAGGAAAAGTGAACTCCACAATAAAGAACAGAGAATTAAGTGTTACATCACAAATCCATTGTTATCATGATAAGGGAGAGATCTACAATGTTAGAATTGTAGTGTATAAAATAAAGCTAAGAATTAGTAATCTTTAAAGCATTTACAAGATTGTTTTCATGTATGTTCTATAGTTAAGTAGATAGTTTAATCCTATGTCTGACGACGCAAGACTGATCATTTATTATTAACACTATAAATAATAATTATGAAGTAGTACTACAGTTCTGCACTGCGCAAGGCGATGGCAGTACTTGCAGTGGACATCTCCAATAAAAAGTGAACTTAACCCCTCACTAACGTGTACACGTATGTCTATATTGAATTACGCACTATTAGAGTGAACAATAATAAAAGTAATAGGAAAATAAACTTGTCAAGTTTCGCATGTGATTGTATTGAGGCATTGTCTAACAGGCGCATGCGTGCGTGTAAATAGGAACCTATTTTACCTTCCGCCTGGATTCATTACAAAAAAACTGCGCCGTACAGGGTCCTAAATGTCCCCGCAAATGGAGCCTTAGCCAGTCCTTGAATATATTATCGTCTACTTCCGAAATTCAAAGGGCAGCTATAACCTATAATGAATATTACCCAGCAGTTGATAGTTAGCGTTCACGCAGTACAGCGAAGAACGCAGGAGAAATGGTATATCTATACGATTTTTGCGTGCTTGAAATACGAAGAAGTAAGCCGGCTTTTATTAATGTCCAGAATTAGTAACCGTCCCATGTACAGCGTACTGCCATCACCCATGACAATCCTGTCTTGCTTCGAAAGGTTTTATAGCGCACCGCTTGCGCAGTTCTATTCAAAACCACCATATCGCCAAAACAGTTCCTGCCCTTGGGTTGTTGTATCGTATGGAGAGTAAAATAGGTTATCTACAACACGGTAGGCTCATAGAGATTCGAGATTAGGACTGCTACAACAGTTGCAAGCCATAGAGTACGCGGCGCCGATACTTTATCCTGTAATTTACTAAAAGTTCTTACAGTGGTACAGAAACAAATATGTCTTCGGACTACGCGGTGACTTGATAGAACAACCTCCGGTCGAAAACGACAAGGGGTACTTCGAGTCGCATCAACACATAAACATTGAGCTGTTTATGTGAGTAGAGCCAGTTATTTTTAATATTATATTGAGCTTGTCGCTAATTGTGATTATTAAGCTTACTTGTATACAAAACGTACGAATCAATTTACATTTGCTTTGTTGTAAAAAGGAGTCGACAAATTTCGCTTATAAAACGACGTCAAATTTCGCGTCAAGTCAACCTAATTTCATTAAAAGCTAATCAGCCTTAGTAAACCTGTTAGGCTGATTGCCCATCATGGTGGGCCTAATCTGGCAGCGATTTCAGTACGATTGCAATATCTCCTTCGACGCTATTAAGCATAACAGAAAAATGCACCTCAGCTGAAATACGGATTGATACTTACGGACAATGTTAAAGCGTCGTTCTTACAGTTAAGGCCTTGCTTAAGGATTATAGGCAAAATAGCAGTTTCTATCTGTTAGTCCTTATAGGCATTTATTTTTGAAAGGGATTTAAATACGGTAGATGTCGCTACCCATAAACCGTATCGATAAAATCGACTAAACGTATCAGATATTGGTAGAGGTAGTGAAATTGGCGATGTCGATATTCCCTAAAAGTTAAGATTCATTATCCTAGCCTAGATTTCATTAAAAAAATATCTACCTACGCTGCTAAATGAGTGCTAGCTCTAAGGTAGGAAAAGATCGTGCAGTCTCGTAATCAAGCCGTTTAGAAAAACAGTGCTCAATCTAATATGACTTGATATTAACTTAACCCATCTCTAGAACATCAAGGATAACGATTTCGCAATGCAGCTTCTACAAACTCTAATAGGAAAGTAAGAAAAAACTCCAGCCAGTGTACATTTCTTAACTTAATAGGCATGCAGTCTACCATTAAGTGCCTCGCTAGGAATAAGCGCATTGATGATTCGAATTGTTACAGTATGTTATAGTCACAAAGGAACACTCAGGGTATAAACAGTGGTTTTCTTGCGAACTCTTACCTGTACTTCCGAGTAACAAGCAATTTAATGTTATACTGCTACGATTAAGAGCCGCTTGAGCTAGCTTGGAAGGGGTATGTACGTGCTAGACTGGCGCATCTTATCATTTCGTACCGTTCGAAACTTGGTGATTTTGTCACACGCACAGACGAACAAGGACGCTCCAAATAATGGCATATCAGTTCCGCTACGATGCTACACATAACTTCGTCAAGATAGTAAATCAAATCACGACCTCAATAACTACAATAGCGTAAAGGCGAAACCAGCTACGAAGAATTAGGACTATCCCACACTTCTCTGGGCCCTGATCTGAATATCTCACTTAATCTGAAGTATCAGTGTCACATGCAGTACAATACTCAGTGACATTGAAATCTGTGGTAAATTACAGCGGACGCGTTCCTTTGCTCTAAGCCCCCGTGGCCGATTGCTCAGCGCCATCACCTGTTCGTTACTGTCGTAACTGGCGTTACTGTATGACATTAATAGAAGAGATTGCTATATAAGTACTATAATATGCCACCAATCTCACAGTGAAGCCAAAATTCACGTTCTTCAATTTCATTTTCTCCGCTTGCTTCGCCGCGGAACCTGCAGTATCCTATAACCTGGCTGTCCTTCAAAACGTTGACAAAGTAAAAGTCAAGCAATGAGTACATCTAATCTTCTGGATCAATCAGCATGTAATTGGGCCGTGCATGCCGCGCCGATTCGGAAGGGTTATGGCTGCGCAAGCGAAGCGTGTATTGGCAACCCCCGATTACATTTATCACTGCTCAGCGTGACGCTTACCGAGTCAAGCAGCGATATGTATGGCGTACCTGCGACGTAGGTTCTGTTCAAATTCTAAGAAAATATCCATCGTCGCCGCTTGTGTAGCCAGTCGGTTGATAGGCACTATTGCGTATATATATTATAACGGTTTCGTTCCAGAAAACAAAGCCAGTATCCCTAACGAAGGCGACGTTAGTTGTCACCAAGGCGAGGGCATGCTGAATGCTGAAACTGGTCCGCTGATGGGCCTTAATCAAATGGGCGTCGTCCGGCCCGGCTTTGAACTGTGTATTTCAAAGGTCAGTAGCAGCGTACACGGCCTATCTTGCGATATCTATCACGATGGGAGTAGAGGACATTCGTAACTGGAGTGGTCTCATTTCGAGGGCGGAGCTGGACTCGGAGCCGACTAGTGACAGTGGAAGGAGGGTGGTGCAGGAACTGCCGTGATGTGAAATTTTTAGCGTAAGGGGATCCTTATGGGAAAAAAGAGAAATGGGGACTCAGGGGGAGCATGCGAGGAAATCAAAAATATCGTGCTGCTTTAATAATGCTTTTGTTGTATAAAAAAAAAGGCAATCCCTACTGCTTTCCCTGCCTGGTACCTGTACCGTTTATGTTAATCATTGTTAAACGCTTATGAGTGACGAAATGACGTTTAGCATATACGTACGCTCAAAGTCGTACTAAGGCAGGAAACGAGTGGACCGGGTACTTAACTAACCGAGCGACACCATAGCGTCTTATGGTGTTCATACGCCAACGCAGTTCCAAGTTGACTTAATTAATGTTACCTCATCAAAGCCCTACGTTGGCAACGACGCGCTGTGGTGAGAAATCTTGTGCAGTCCACTTGAATCCAGCCCTTTAAAATGACGAGTCCCTCTTTTGGCTGACAATGTTTGTAGCCCTATAAAATAAATCACTGCTTTCTAATTCACTAAATTTTATTTGATAACGTTTCTATGAAAATATAGATGAACAGACTATTGTGTCGGTGAAAAGTCACATTTGGTGGCCGAATAACCAATTTACCTGCTAAACAGTTCTGGCAGTAATGTTTTGGGCGCGCGTGTTGACGCGTAACGTTTGGCCGGGCGATTGTAGCGTTGAAAAAGATCAAACAACGAAGTATCTTTAGAATTATCCATTTATACAGATTATCGAATTGTGAATCGATACTGCTCTATTGCTGTATGTCCGATGAGTGGCTTGTTTAAATAAGCATGCGAGTTTCGTGCTACATTTCACTCCAGGACTGGTCTCAGCGGTATGTTCCTATCATTACAATGTGCTACATATGTAGGATAAATATTCATGTCTGATACACGCTGATCGTTCAGGTATATCGCAAACCAGTCATACTAATATCAATATAATACTGAATGCTACCCTCTGTGTCCACTCTGGGTCAGCAAGAATCAGCAAGCCCAGCTGCGTCGTTGTGTTTAATGGCTTGAAATGCCGCTGTGTGAAAATATCCACAAGGGAACATTTTCCCATTAACTAAATTCTACTTAGCTAGATTGGATTTGCGTTCTCGGTGAAAGCGGTTAATATAACATACACAAATCAATGTATGCACATACATACAGTGTACGCTTTTAACATTTCATTAAATCGAAGCATGCAAGAACGTTTTACTCATAGATTCTCTATGTGATTTTATAACAATAAAATTAATCGTCCTATGGGTACTCGTCTCCATGATAGGTTAGTGCGGAACACGTCGTGGCCTAGATTCGAACCCGGGCATCGACAAACAGACAGACAGACTTGCTTTCGTGCTGAGAGCCAGCTGTCTGAGGAATGCCAAACAGCGATGCCGGACGTAAAATTCGAAATATAGAGGCACTTACGTCCGCCGAGCTCGAGAGTCCAAGAACAAGACTCCATAAGCGCAGTCTGTTTTCGTTACTGCATCCCCGTGTCTGTAGCAGTTTACGAACTCGTCCATGATCGCAACTCGTTAACACCTAGGCACCGTATCGTCATGCAAATGGTAATCACAACAGTAATATAGAAAACATAGTCAGATAGATTCTGTTGTTCCACGCGTGCACGCACACGTAAAGCAACCGTTTTATGGGGAGTTGCCCATACATTTCGTCACAGACCACTCGAATAATGTGGTTTACGCTCAAAGTATTTATACACGATATTAATGTAACTATTAGTTAGTCCTTTTAAAGTAAACCCCATTACTTGCCTTCCTCAAGGTAATGGCAGTGCCTTTGATTTGAAGTAGCTTTAAACGTTTCTCACCCGTCCGATTAACAGAAGCGGCTGTAGCTTTGCTACGTCGTAGCGGCCCGACAAAATCGTGGTCAAGCAAAGCGTTCTTTTGGCATTGTTTATTACGGCAGTGTAATAATATATACAGAGTTTGAATTATTTCGAATCATGGTCTCACCTGTTCCTCGGTTTCGTCCGATGTCGCCGCACCTAAAAGGGGTTGAAAGTACTCGAGCAATTCGTTGAGGTTGAGACTCGGACGCTGTTTTTGCCTGCAGAAGATAACAGTAGATGATTAGCTATGACGTCAAGTCGCACCCAAATATAAGCTGGTAAGTAGTAAAAATGGCCGAGATTAATATATATATGATAAAAACGTAAGTATTAGTTTCGACATGTATATTTAGTAACTAAATAGAATTGCTATAGCATGCTATTATATGAGCTCTAAACCACTTGTACCGCCAGTGAGGTTTTTTTTTCATAATTTATTAATTGTTACTTCGACGGAATATTTGACATTTGCAAAGAGTTATGGTACCCCGTAAAGCATGGAAATATAAATGAGCTTCATTTTAGTCTACTTCGCAGAGGCCGGCCGGCGATACTCCCCGTCGCACTCTCATTAGAACAAGTACGGTAAGTGAACTTCATCAAAGGCTGTTTTTGAGGCTTTTCCATGGGCTATGTTTCATTCACATAGTGGGCCGCACTTATCAACGTAACTTCCAAGGCAAGTCACGCGTTGTAATAACTGGTGAAGCTATATTTCGGCCGGGACTTCGTCCAGCCAATAATACTCAATTGAAACTTAAGCCATTTCCACTGAACGAACGATACTAACTATTGACTCTGGGAGAAGCACATTTTTTTGCACTAATTTTTTTCAATCAATCAATCAAAATTTTTAAAAAAAGTAAAAAATTTCAATCAAAACGGGTTTCGGGCGAAGACTAGGAGATCATGGAATCATATTTGAATTTATTATACTACGACTGAGAAGTGAGACGAGATTCACTGTTGGGCAATGGGATTACACGATAGACTAATAGAGAAATAGAATATTCAAAATTGTTGCGTCGCCCTTTCCATTTTCTCATACGCGATATAGTTTATATTTATAAGGCATTCTTAAGAGTCGAACCTCACAATGGGTCGAGATGGATGTAGCGCAAAAAATTGCGCCAAACTACAGTTGACTTTAACTAAGAATTTGTTCATTAGCTATTATGACCATTGATAGGTATATTAATGACTTACAAAGGCTTGATGAGAGGTCGCAGTTCTTCAGCTGAGATAAAGTGGCCTATGGAGTTGATATCTGGAAAACAACCAAATTTGGACTTGATTACAAATAATGCTATAATCAGTCTGTTTGAGATATAAATTGCAAAACCCACCGACGACAGTGTTAGGTTCACCTAAAGCTTTGAATTTTTCTTTTTTAGTTAATCCTAATTAAATTAATTAGCTACGATCAACTCGTTATTAAGCCTTTGCGTCGACTACTGCTACACCGTTTTCGGCATTTGTAAGCCTTCTGGGATGAACCCCTGCCTTGGCGTTTCCTTTCAAACGTTCTGAAAAGGCCCATATCTCTTCTAAATTAAGTTTAACTAACAAATGGGTTGCTATTTGCATTATACAGTTTGCATTCGAATCTACCATGTACTACAGAGGGAATAATACCACCGACCAAAACATACCTAGATTTATTAGCTTGGTATTAAATAAGAATTTCGCGCAGTATTTAGAGTTAGTATACAACTAGACAGCGATGTTTTTTCATGGCCAGTTTGGTAAAATCCCAAAAACATCGAGTAGGTAATTTATATACGAAAGGTATAGAACGATCTCGATAAATTCAGGGTAGGATTCAAATAACTTTAGTATTGACAAACAAAGACAAATTATAGAGGAATCTATAATAACAATTTGGCGACAACAGCCCCAATCCCATACTTATGCCTAGCTATAAAAGACAGAGGTACAATAATAACAACAGTAAAGTTTATTTGTGAAAGTAAAGGACTGATTGTCTAATGGATCCAATGGCTCTATCATGAAGACATAGAAGAATAATATTTGTATATCTATATATACATACAACTATACAATATACTACTACTTCTGATTAGCTCAAAGC
The DNA here is from genome assembly GCF_002532875.2 of Varroa jacobsoni. Classification (NCBI taxonomy): domain Eukaryota; kingdom Metazoa; phylum Arthropoda; class Arachnida; order Mesostigmata; family Varroidae; genus Varroa; species Varroa jacobsoni. Next base: position 237,451 of record NW_019212925.1, read on the forward strand.
AACGCAGTTTAATACAGTGGCCGGTTCGCAAAACGACTGTTAACTAGTAAAACAACTACAGAGACAGATTTCGGCAGTTTGCGATGCACCAGCCTCCCAGGATATACACGTGGCTGGCGCTCTAAGAGCTGAAAGTATGACATTGTATGGCCTTTTCTTCTCGTCGTTAAGTATTCACCCAAAGCAAATTGTGGTTAGCTGTTTTTTGTTGTTTGTTTGTTTGTTTACTGCCAGCTACGGATATGAGCGTTACTCTGCATAAAGAATTACCTTAGTGATTGAGTAACTGTAACGTTACCTAGATAAACCCCCAGAGTTTAACGTCCGCTATAGCCGTCAACCATTAGCTTCAGATGGCGGCATCTCAGCACAAGAAGAACGATGGGTTTCCTCTGATCGTCTCGCTTGTTGTAATCTGGTTGGCTAATCGTGCGAAATTTGAACGCCTGAGATAATCTGTTCTTTCTTATACCTTTTCCTTCTATTACTATATTGTTATTCATTGTCGTTGCTTCAAACTCACCTTTTTTTGCACCTATATAAAAATCATCAAAAGGCCGAATAGTCCAATATGCTCTGGTACCTTTTTACTTAAATTTATTATTATTATTAATCAGTTAATTAATAAAATAAATTAATTAATCAGCAAATCTTGCTCTAATAAGCTGGAATATTTAGTCATACTCTTTCTTAGGTGCACTCAAGGTCCGAAGCGATTTTACTGGATTATCTAACAGTACGTAGGATTTTGGGTGCCTGAATACACGGCTCAGTCATTCTAAGGTTCAAGGCGAGCCATGTAAACGCCTGTCCTGCGAACATCGAATTTAGCGACCGCTTATTTTCGCCACTCAATACATACACCCATCTCGCATGCTTTAAACATGGAGATGTATTTACCTACAAGTCTTTCATCGCAGCATTTTCAAGAGCTTTTTTTTCTTATTGTCTATATATATATATATATATATTTTTTTTTTTTTTTTGAGTATAGGGTGGAAGTGCGGTCATGGTAATAGAAAGAGGTAAGTCTTGACGAGAGCCACATTGTGAATGGCATATTATTAAGCCAGGTCATGTAAACGACATTTTTAGATGCTATAGCGTTCATATCAAAGGAAGTAAACTTGATCGTCATGAACATCGATCGAAATTGTAAGCCTCATAAGTTTGTAGAAATTGCACAACGTTCGCCCTACCAGTGGGGGGCCAGTCAGCATGTATGACAGGGCATTCCAGCGTTTGTCAATATATAACGAGGCGTTCGTTATTAACAGGGAAATTCGTGCAAATAAAAGCACGTTTGACTAATGTAATGGTGAGCCAATAGCATATTAACTATGTGCCCGTTTGTCAGACTGTGCCATTGCTACCTTCCTTAGAAAGCATCTAGTCATGCAAACTTTAAGGAATAACTTAATCTTAATAATTTAATCTTGATAAACGTCGCCCGAATGCCCGCTATTGGCCAACACAAATATCAGATAGACATACAAAACGCGTCGATAAGCTAGGTAGGCAAACTACGGTATATAATTTAATTCATCCTTAGTAATATTTTAAAGCAAGACGTCAATTACGCGTAGGAATTGTATCTACCTTGCACAATGCGCAGACCGGAGGCATGTTTGCGTAGTATAGTAAAAACGGCTGTTTTGCTAGTCGCGCTACTATTGTAACGCGCATTAAAAAGGGATTCCCGCCCTTTCCTGTGCCCCCAGGCGCCGTCGAACACGAAACGCATAAGCAAATTCGTTTTATCGATAGACGATATGATCATATACAGATCAATGTTAGTAGACGCCTACCTGATCAAAATAGTACGCGTGTCAACGACAGAAACTCCAATATAACTTAAAGCATAGTAAAATTACTTATGATATTGAACTTTCTGAGGAAACTGATTTGTTAATTCTAATCAGTGGGTAGAGTAATACATTTCGGTTAAGAGCCCGTACAAACAGGATTGAAAGCGGATACCCGCTGATGTACTTCCTTTCAGGGACATCATGGTACTCGCAAGATACAGCACTTTAAATAAGAATAAGGATAATTTCTTTTCTTACGGCAATATATATTAAATACCGTTTACTAGTAGACCATCGGATGGTGTCAATATTCTCATTGACCTAGTGACATCCTTTGAGAAGAGGGCATACGATAGCCGTCTTGTGTGGCTGTTCGTTTGTGTCAGGAGACAAAACTTTTAAAGTCCAAGCTTAAATTGTGGTTTGTTTTAAAATCGTAACTTGCAGTTACTGAGCTGGTTCCTAAGCCCCTGACGGTTGGCGAATCTAGTTAAAAAAAACTGGCCGAAAAACTGGTTCCAAATCAATTTTCGCAATCCTCTCAACAGTTGCTATTCTGTTCTACCGGACGTAGCCTTAAACTTGCAAAGGGGTTGATGTCGAAGTGGTGAGATGAATCTGTTACTTCCCGAAATCTATTCGTATTAATAAGGCCAAAAAATATAGGAATGGTCGCGCCAAATAAAATTCAAACTATGTTCCTTATTTCCCATTTCTCAAATCTGAAGAAGAAGAAAAATAGGATAAGCTCGAGCCATCATATTTCATGGGTGTCAACTTTAACTTCGCTATCATTAGCTGCAACACATGATGTTTTCAACTATTCTCTACGCCTGAGACTCTCACCTGCCTAAGAAGTAGTCAATAGAAACAAAAATCAGTGAGTTAACATTCCTATCCGACATCGGCCATCTAAAGCAACGCTTAGCGACAGTACCGGACGTAAAACTCGAAACATCTATTTTAGTATTCCCACTTGACACTAAGGGCGAAATCAGAATGATAGAAATTCAAATAAATACATTTGTCTATGAAACAGTATTGTTATCTTCTGATTTACACTCCGATTTACAAATTAAGGTTAAAAATGACAACTTCATTTGAACTATGTTGTTAGTTAATATGAAAGCATTTAACTTACCAAGTTCGCAGTGTTTATCCCACAGTGCGAGGATACTGTACTTCTCAACAGAATTTTCCCGCTGAAAAAAGCCAAAGCCAGAATTTAATGAAAAGATCATGCAACGCCCCTTTCAATAGTTGCGTCGCGCTTAAGTATTCCATTCTTCCCGTAAGAGATACAGAAATCTTTGTACACTTAATTAACTGTCTACACTTTAGCAGTGTATGGCCATTTAATTAATGTGCCTATATGCACATAATGCATTTAAATGATTGATTCAACCATTGATTAAATAAAAGTTGATCGATCGATCACTTTTGTCGCGGTGCGGCTTGTCTACCGCGATTTTTGCCGGCGATGTCTACCGATTTCATCACTCAGGAAGTCGATGATTGGGTGCCAGTGCTCAAGCGTATCGTGTTCAGCCATTTACAGTCGCTGTTTTTAATGAACGAATCGAGTGCGATGTGTCATGTTTGCTTCTGCCATCTGGTTTATGCGCAAATGTTACTCAGGTCTTAACTATAAAGGCCCGTAAAATCGTCGATGGGCACACATGGGGGCAACAACACAAATTTTCTAATATGTATTTTAGGGCGTTGTCAGTTAAGAATTGGAACTATTGTCATTGTATTGGAAGCTAGCTGAATCGATATTTCGACTTTTTTTCTTGCTCGCTTTGTTGTCCCAGTCAGCATTTGTGTAACGTTCTCGGTTTTTCTAATTCCACGTTTCCTAGGACGCGTAAAAACGTTTCGCTTAGTTAAAAGGCTGGCAGATTTCGGGTTCCGAAAGTAGTGCTGGATGTATCGCGGCTGGATTCGACGCCAGCATTAGACTACTATATGGTAAGGCTCCGCGCCAAGGTCGGACCAAGTCTGCTTTGAAACGTCTCGTAAACAAAAGAAACTGAAAATTTCCTCCTGGCTTGGGGTTCGGAAAGAGGTCTCATGGAGAAACGCATTAATAATTACACCAACGTAATTTAATAGAAATCAGTAATTTAACTATGGATGCATTTTAAGGTACTTACTACTCGAGTTGTTGGGTAATCAAGGACGTCGCTAAGAACCTGTAGTCGTTCCTTCATTGTCTCCACCCATTTTGCCTAGAACCCACATCGATAATTCTGATGTATACCATAAATTAAGACAACCGTATACTACAAATCAATGAAAAATATTAGCAGAATAAAAAAGTATAACTAAGGTGTTAGAAAACATTTGACCCGTTTAAAATATAGCCATTACAAGTTGTCGAGGCCGGACAACCATAGCGCAAGTTCAAAACACCTTAAAGTTCAGCGTAAAGACGATTATGCTTATGTAACCTTAGATTTCGTACAGGGCAATTCAGTAGTTCGTGGCGCCTTACCTGCGCCTCGACGTACATGGGGCATTCATCTTTTTTGATTTCTGTGTGCACCATTTCATTATTGAGCCGTTCTTTATATTCTGAAAATTTAAGAAAAAATTAACAGTAAGCAAGTGGTCAAAAATACATGGAGGCATTTAAACATAATGCTTGCTTAGTGAAGTATAACAAAGAAAGCAAGCAATAGGCTTGTTTGAAACAACGCGGGTAAACTTTCCTATACACTAGCTGGTACATTTACGCCTGCCGTTAGAGACGTCGGAACACTGATTTGATCATTAATACGCGCCTTTGTTTACGCTATAACGTAGAACGGCAAGGCCAATGGAATCAGCCACGTTGATCCTGTGAACTCTTATTTGACTCATCAAATTTCCAGGTTGTGGAAGATATGATACTTGGTTTGCGATGTACGCCTGACAGACCATTACAAGCATGTTGTTCTCTAATAAATTAAGATAGGCTTCTCTAACAAATTATGATCGCACGTGTAGGCATAACAATGTACGCAGGAAAATAGACTGAGTCTGGTAGTAAAATGGATGGTAAGAAAGAGCAGATGACTGGTAAGGTTTCAACGGCGACGCGTTTAATTTGGCCTGACTCTAGATATTAGACAGAATCTTTTGTTCAATGTGTTTTAACCTCTTGAAATTGTATTAAGGTATATGCGCAAACTGTACAGATCCGATGTTTGCTGGAATTTATGGAGACAACTTGTTTTACGTGATCAACAAAGTCCGATCCTCTTTAGGGCAGCTTCACCCCCCCCCCCCCTAGTTAGTGCAACTGACCCATGTACGTTTTAATGGGAATCTTTTTGAGCGAAAGATCATGCGTTTGGTCCAGTCTTTTACAACGTCCGTATTTGCTCGGTGACCTTGATTCTATGTAAGTGATCATTCATTATTGGAGACCTTGTCACTAGGTAAATGTCGAGTATGTACGCACAAAAATGGGTTACCGATTAATTGGTTTTCCGTAGTGGGTCCCTCCAAAACGCTGACAGTAGCAACTTAAGTTTAAACGCCCTATAATGTTCCAGCAATACTATACTGCAAGCTAACTTTTGCGTCAGTTCAACGAAAACGCTCTAACAGTTCAATAACAACGATCTGTTTCGATTTTTTCATTAATTCAGAACATACGTAAATTGTCGATTTGCTCTCTCCAACTTCTTTATCCTTGAATCGCAGGAAAAAATCAACTTGTAAAGCTTAATCCTCAAGTATTCTCACGGAAATAAAGCAAACTTTAAGTTACTTGCAATTCTTTAAATTGAATGGTGACTGTGGATTGATATATCATCATTGACAACTATAGCACTGAAACCATTCATTTTTATAATAGCTAGATAGATAGAAATAAATAGATAACACAAGAGGTGGCAGGGCACTTACTCATCCGTTCGATGTGCCGCTGGAATAGTTGTTGTAGATAGTCATGGTTGAGGTTCTCCGTTGGCGTCGTATTTAGCGTATTCTGCCACAGTCAAATGAAAATTATACAGGATGTATTTCTGATCGATAAAAATGTCAACCTTATGTCTCCGGTGTACCTATTAATGCTACACGTTTTGTGCTGATCTCATCTAGAAATTAACAGTGAGAATCAGTAGAAGAATACTATCTCTCTATAATATATTAGTGTACTTCTAGAGCTCAAAATTCGTCCAGCATAACGATATGTAGCCAGGTTGTAAGAGCCAGCATTATAGCGTAAGAGCAGATGATGATACAAATTCAAGAGGATATGTCGATTTTTAAAGAAAAATCATAACCGAACTGGAAACACATACAGATAAATGTACACACTGACTAGGAAATGGAACAAACGCATCATGAATAGGAAGCGAAAGTGTTGGGCACTGGGCACTTTCTGCTTGTGAGCGTATTAGTCTAGGGTAGGACATCAAGGCACATAGAAAAGACCGTCAGATGGTAACGGACAACATCTATTCCAAACCTTTCTGACGTATATATATATATACGGTACGATATAAATATTACATATATATGTATTTATCGCCACTATTCTCTTCGTACGTTAGCACTCGAGCAAAATCTCAAACGAATCTTCTCCCATGATCTGATCGACTGTTTTCAGCTGTGGTCCACCATTGTCGTGCAGAAGGGTGGTTTTTTCTCTTGCCGATCAGATCTTTTCTACTGTGAAACTCCGTGCAGTCGATACGACTGTACCATACACAAATTCTTGTCGACTCCTCGCTGTTCTCAAACATTCTCCAGTGGATGCAAATTGTTTTTTTTTTTTGTTTCAGATTCAGGTCTAACTTGACTTTGGAATAAAAAGAAGCTCACGAAGCCACTCGCTGCTTTCTATGACGTAGGGGTATCATCTCTAAGAATTTTGTCGCTGCGGTCGCCTGGTGTTAAGTAGTAGGCGAAATGTCTTCTTTACACATTTTACGCAGTTTAAAAAACAGATTAGCTCGGAAAAATTTTCAGTAGCCGTCAGCGAATAGAAACAATTCATAACAGTAACTGTCGCCAATTCACGTAGGCTTTTTTCAAGGTGATTTAAGCTGTAGTCACCGACATCGAATGGTCGATCAGAACGTGGTGGCAACAATTTCAGGACTCCATCTTTAAAACAGGCAAACTACTCTTGAGCAGTGCTTCTGGAGCTTCACACCTCTTTTTTTTGTCTGCAACGCTTTCTGTCTTTGGACGTCGATTCGATGTAAGAACTCATTTACCGCCCAACTATAGAAATTTTCGAACAGGCGAATGAGATATAGAAATAACTAAGCTTGTGTAAACATGTGGAAGAGAAAGTAAACATTTAGAGATATTGTTCCTGAACATTGCATGCTTCAAACGTCTCTAAAATTATGATTACAGCGATAACAACAACAAACATCTATTAAATGAGATAAAAACTCCGTCGCTTAGCGTGCAAACACGAAAGCAACCATATTTGTTTATCGCACTTGTCTGTATTATAGATGGATGGAAACGATATCGGGCAGTTTTTACGATTTTAACTTCGAAGCCGTTAACGACTTTATACAAAGCTATGTGCAAGACACTTGGTCATAGGCTCTAAATAGCACTGAACATTGACGCTTCACATCAATCTGTTTTGTGACGAATTTAGAAACCAGTTTCTACAGTAACCAAGCTCAGAGTTCGTCACAAACCTAATAGACGGCACCCTGTAAGGCGTTTACTTTGTTCATTGTTTATTAAGGACGATACTAGCGATATCTGCTAAATCCTCTCGGCGGTAAGAAGAAGAACTGGAGGCTGGATTTCATTATGTCACTCGAAGTACACGACGACGACTTGGGTTGATAACGTGGGGGCAGACAAACGCTCTAAAGGTCTTCGATCGGTTGCCCTTACCCCTGATCGCGTGAAGGGCTTGTCGACGATGGAGGGGATATTTTATTCGATACGGTTGGAGGGTTGACTACGATCGGAGGTGCAAGATTTGATCGTTTCAGATGCCGAATATTTCAGCGACGGATTATTGAGTTCTGCAATTTGTATTCTCACATATTGCTATCATATTCGGCAAAAGTTCGCCGCTCATAGAGATTTCCATTATTCTGTCAACACGTTAAGACAAAACGTTATGCTCATAGATTGATGAGCTCACCCGTTCCACAATGAATGACCCGATTTTTCTAGCTTGTTATGCGCTAACTATACAGTCGATGGTGCACAACCAGAATATACCGGCAAGTGTTTGCGATAACTTATAACTTGGGTTAGTTTAAGAGCATATATAATGCTAAATCTAAAGCAGCTACAAAAAAGGAAATCTAATTCACGGACTTGATTTGTTGTTGTCCCATAAAAATTTTATTACTGTTTGGGTTTAGCGTGCCAATATCGTCACGTAATATTGCGACCGATCTGCATCGTCGTTGATTGATTAAAGAAGTCACTGACTTCAGGGAATTCCTTCGCTGACGTTGTAATTGATCGTACTGCTATCTTCACGCATATATAAATAATATCATCAATACTGTACAGCATAGTACCCCTATCTTATACCCTTGTATGAACACACATTGAAAGCAATAGGTGGAGTTATGAATTTGTGTATAATGCTTCACTGTTAACGTACAATTATTCATAACAATGACCTTTACCATAATTTTCGTATGAAACATATCGCTCTATATGGCCTAATAATAGGTGGTACATCATTGAAATCAGGCTTGACCGCGTCAACTTGAAGATTTAACTTAGTCTAATAAATTTTTTGCTTTAGAAATAAGTGAATGCGGAGCAGAATTATAATTAGGTAAGCCGTTTTATAGAGCAAAACGTCAACAACGAAACAGCAGGTATAACTAGGTCATGCTACGATATTTTTCAGTGGTGGAAATTGTCAATAAGCGTCACAATATTTGAGCTCGGAGGAATTTCAAGAACAAAAAACTGGCTAAATCTTGAAAGGGTTTATTATCCAAAGCAGTAATACATACGTATTTAAGTTCTATTATAGGATGTATACGATAGGATCATATATAGATACGATTGCTTAATTCAGCCTTCAAGTATCGCCACTTTTGAAGTTACCGAAGCCACATATATCAGACGAATGTTGATCATTTAGCCCATACTTAACTTTCTTTTAACTTCATTATCCTGCAGTTAGTTTTTCAAGTAGTCTAGGTAGGATGGATCGACTGGGTCTCAGCGATCCACTAGTCCGCATATCAAGAAACGCTTAATTTTGAAAAGGTTGTACCAGCTAGAATGGTCACGTAAATCCAGTTGGTCAACTATGAACTGAACGACATCCTAATAATGCATGATTCATCGAAAAAGTTTATCATAATCCTCACTCTAGGTTTATTAGCCATTCTGTCACATAGACTTGTGGGGGCTCTTACTTGTTGGCCTTATCAGCAACGCCTCGTGCGTTTACCGTAGTAGAAAAGATGATCAAATGGATAGGCATTTTGGAAACACATACTTTACTTAACACGTAAGTGTTTGAAAGTATTATTCATCCTGAGGATATATATCCTATCCCGACAGCTCTTCATAAATTAATTTAGTAACGCGAGCATCTAAAATTAAAATGGTAATACTTCCAATCGGATGATGCATTTGTTCTTCACAGTAAAGTTCGGCTCGGGAACAGAATCAAATACCTACTCTATAGACATTTTCGAAGTTAAAATTATGTCGATTGTTTGTACCTAAGCATGGATTTTCTCGTTAGCCATCCCTGCTTAAACCACGGGCTCAACTCACATATATATCCATGAGGCACTCATGGTGCGTCTGTGAATCCCGTAACATCGTGGGGAACATCGCTGGGGCCAAAGGCCCAGTCCTAATCTAAAACAAAAAAATCACTCCACTTTACCACATGTAGCGGCCTCTAGATGTTTGCCACTTCACCGGATTCCTATTTTTAGCCTGTTCACCTTTAGCCGAATATAATTGGGGAACGAATTCGGTAAGTCGCATGCTCGAAGATCGAAATAAAACACACTGTGATCGTCTGTAGCCGATAGAACACAAAGATTACATGACCTGACGATGATACTGCTTCGCGCATACATGAGTCTTCGGGGGAGCCTGGGGCTGTTTTGCCCTCGTGTACTGGGAAAGGCCCGACGAGTGGAAGAGGTTCGAATGGATGTGAGGGAACAAAGGAGGTAGCTCCATCTGGGGCGTACAACGAGAAACCAAGAATTAGGTTGTACGCTTACAACACCCTGAAAAATGGCGGCGGGGTCGCGGCTAATATCAATAGGACACAGTAAGTTGACATATGTAGATATCGCGCTCAGCTATTGTTTCTCCAAACCTGCTGGTACGGTCACTGTGTCATACAAAACGGGGAAAAAAAACTATCATAGCGTGTAGCTCACGCATTACATTTACAGTCAGCGATACGTCAAACCAAGGGATTCATACGAATTGCATTCAATTAATATTCATTCATAAGAAATTTTAATCATACAAACTAGCTCATGCTTTAGATGTATAGTATAATATAAAACAGTGTTTTCCGAGCAGTGCATTTTCATTCAGTCGCTAAATTAGCCGTGTTATCCAAAATAGTAGCTACCTTATGAAACTATGTTGAAAGCTCGTACTCTTGCCATGTTCATCCAGTCATATAACCTATAAGAAAACCATGCGCTAAAACGATTCCTGCTGTTAAGTAGATTAAAAGTACATTGCAGGTTTTGTAGCACATCTCTGATCTGAGAGGGCTATACATAGAAGTACCGTTAACGTGATTTCGATGTTTAAAGTTTTTAGAGGGGCAAAAAAGCTTTCTATCAGGTGAGCGACGCACAGTTTAGTCCATACTAGTATAGCAAGCTTGATCCTCTCTTTCCTTTTCCTCTTGCAAACTAGGAAAAAAGGATATACCATGTTATATGGAGTCGGATTTGATATGTAACAATTGCGGTACAGATATTTTAGTAAAATGCGACTTCCATGCGTGTTTCTAGCTTGACAAGTGTGCCGATATTTTCTTATGAATTTACCTTAGGCTGGCCGTGAATGAATAAAACAAATCCAGATATTAAATGCCCTATATTGTAAAATAGCGATATAGATCACAGTCACATACTAACGTTCACCAGTGTGAACAGTGTTTCAGTAAAATAGCACAAGGTAGTAACGATTTTTCCAGTAACAATTTAGGTATGCTATATAAACCTGGCGCATTGTAACTGGATGCGGTTGTACTACTCTTTGGATATTTTACGTCAGATAGGCCAAAATAATGATACCGTGATAGCTTAGTAGGTGACGTATTTTCCTGCTAATTTTATGGACACGTTATGGTCTAGGTTTAAATTTGTTTCGTACTGGCAGGATCCAGCCGTCTACGTGTCTGATGGAATACCTAACGGTGATTCCGGATGTAAAACTCGAAACACAGAGGTCCACGTAAGACGTGCACTATAGCTGTCACAAGACGCTACCTGCGTATCGCCTCCAAAAATCTGTAACCTAGTTTTTATGAAACGGAATGAAAATAATAATCATTACATTACAATGCACTACCAAAATGTTTATTTAACAAGTTTATGTTTCAAAAACTCCCCATTATGCATGTATTATGCTATACGTGTGAGCATTTATCCAATCTGATACGATAGCTTTCCGGGCTGAGTTACTAAAAAAGTTCAAAACCGGTTTTATTTCGTCGCGCATGTTGTGCATGCATGCTATCTTATATATTTTGACCGATTTGATGCAGCTTGCGCTAAATAACTTGAGCAGAGGTCACCCATCGCTTTGCGTCCTTCAAAAAAAGCACCAACAAGGATAGTCATTCACTAGAAAATAACGAAACATGTGGTATTTTCAGTGGACCATTTTCGAGAACATGTCGAGAATCAACTTGTAGAAACATAAATGAACTCCACAATGTGCAACTTCACCTTCCAAAAAGCTTCAGAAAAATTCTTTGGTATCACCGTGTCCTCAAGTGATAATCTAATAATCATGGATTTCACTATGGACGATTTTCCTGTTATATACCTTGTCTTCTGTATAATGAAAGGTAAATTTGAAATGCGGTACATTCGCGGATAAAATCAGTGTCAAAGATGTCTTTACCACAACTTAGTATCATTTATATTGAGTATTCTATTTATTGTCAGATAACATGAATTCATCGATAATATGACTAATAATATACAGAAATACCGGCAAATCGATAAATATTGAAAGATTTATGAAAGCTACTTAGGACTTGGCATTTTGTCAATCAGTCGCATATCCGTGTGCGTTAAAGATTCTTTAGCGCTTTTCTTTCTGAGCAGAAGGGATTTTTTCCTTGCTATTTCATAGCCAAGACATTAGACCTGCGAGGTGTTTTTTGATTATTCGCATTTCCGATCTTTATTTTTAGGACGTATCTACGAATAGTGTCGCTTCCGGTAGAATCCACATAAAGGCTTTTGTTTGATTTATCGAAGGAATAATGTTAACAAGTAATCATAAATAATAGTAATGACCTTCTTCCAAACTTTTTCCAGGGATCGCCTCATCTCGGCTTTCTACACTGCTTAGAGTATTGCAACGTTTAGCTATTTCCTCTAATCTTCTGTTTCCTCTGAAGGACCGTCGCAAACGTAAACACGGCCGAATAGGACATTGGTGCAAACCTAAAGAGGATCGTTTACTAAAGAGCAGCTCCAATAAAATTACCCAGAAAGAACAAGTGAAAACAAAATAAAGCATTATAGCATCAGTTAAAGCTGTGACTTTCATAGCGGCTGTGATGTTAATAGGGAATCGCTCATCGTCGCGCACTTCAGAAGTAAGCAAAAAATGGCCACGCCGGGCTGTTGCGAACGCATGATGTACATTAGGCGGTCTACAATGATGGGTTTGCCTAGCCAAAGTAAACTGTAAATACTGTATCAGGATACCATGCCAAGCGTTTACAGGACATTTGAAGCAAACTCTGAGAAGATTCTTCGCTACAATCCGTCCTATCCGATATTTCAATTGTCTGAGCATCGCCTTACAGCGAAGTGCTCAGTTAAAAGCTCAAGATGCTTGTTGAAGTCAGTATTCAGGCATTCTGGAAGCTTTAGTAGCACTAGGTTGTCCGCTGACAACTTAATCAGACAACCTAGGGCGTCAGCTGCTTCCAACCGCAATGTATCACAGCTAAGTTTAGTTATTAATGAGCCTATGTTGTATTTCAAGGAGTTCTTACTTGAGCGATAAACTGGTACGATCTGGTAGCATTAAACAGCACTTTGCTTTGTTACATTTTATGTTTATGGTGAGATTCTGTGACCTAAATGAATTCATTTATAAGGACGATTGACAACTTCAGTTCATATTCATGCTTTGTTTTCCTACGAAGCACTTGATCAATGAACTTTTATTTATGAACTTAGCAGTTCCTTTAACTATCTAATGCTAAGTAAACGAAGTGTATGGTTACCACGGCCAATCTATTTGCCAATAAATGATTCATAATGATGATCACCTTTCACTAAAAACTTTGCCACCCCTTGAGCTAGGTCAGTGGTCAGCTATAGGGCAATAAAATTAAATACAAGAGAACATGCCCTTTCTTTCTAGTCAGATTATAGTCTCGCTCAGTTGCGTTTCAATAGATGGAATAGAACCAGCAACGCTTTACTTTTGGTTTAAATATGGATTGTAATACTAATAATAATGGTAATAAATTTCGATTAGAAGATGAATATTTAAGCGAAATTATAATACATTTGTATTATCTACGTTTCATCTAGAAGGCAAATTTCGAATTTCTTACTTTTACGCCTTACGTAGTGTTCCCAAGGCTTTCGTGCAGGAAATATGTTTAGTTAGTTTTGAATTCATATTGTGGCTTTTTCCAGCGCATGCGCTCCAGTCATTTTTGATGTAACATTGAAGAGCCAATATCCTTTCTACTGGCTACTTCACTTACATTAGAAGTATTCCTTGTAACTAACTTAAAGGATACCATTATATATATGCTGGTTTATAGGGTGGATATAGATGCCCGGACGACGCTGGTTCGAATGCGCACATATACAGCATATGTGTGCCAATAAAGGAAGGTTTAAGGGTACTCAACAGAAGCTTTGGAGCACTACGTTAATGGTATTAATATATGGTCTTATTCCGTCACATGCATCATTGTGATATCAGCAAATTTTGTTCTAGAATTCGTCGACCATTAGATTGGGCTTTGTGAAAACTAACTGGGTGAAAGTTGTTAACTTTAAGTTACAATCGTTGCGATATGTGTTAATTCACTAGTTGCTCGCTTTTCGTAAGATCACGAATAGAAGCCCACTTTAATTAGAGCCGTCCCAGTATTATAAGCGCCGAGCCTCTCGAAAGACGAAAAGACACTGTAAAAACACCAATATTTATCTGCTTTTAAATCTATAATCTGGTGACTATTTCGTTACAGAAATTAATGTTGTTTTTTTTTTTGCTGAAATTATTATATGTCATTAGCCGTTACAAAGTCGAAATGCCTTTATAAAGTATCTAAACACTACTTAGATAAAGGGATAGTAGTGCGACAATGAATACTAGTTATCCATTGATCGTATAAGAAAAACGCATGTTCGTGTAATAAATTCAGGTTCGCGAAATGCATGGATGGTTGGGCCTGAAAATTCGAGTGTTGTTTTCAAAATGTTCCATTTATGAACGTCGTAGGAAGGGCGCACGTGTCATGAACAGCTGTTGTCATGATGTAGACATCTGATTGCGGTGCCGGCCCCTTTGCGCACCTTTTGACAGCCTTATCCTAAAACGCATCACTTATTCAGGGATCTAAGGAGCGGTTTTGTGTGACAGGATCGACTAATAGAAATAAATTTGGGGACTCAACCGTAGGACAGCAAAAGAAATAGCGGCGGAGGATATCGAGTACGACCCTTTCCCATAATCGAACCAAAGCTCAGTAGTTGATAAAGGTTTTATACAGTAACGACGCGGCACTTACAAAAAGTCGCGAGATACATTGCGTCGATTTTATTCTGGGTGCAACATCGACTTTATCTCCAGCAACGGTTGGTCCTACTGTAGGAGGCTTTCGAACATTCTGTGCTAAATATGTATCTGGTAGATGAGATCCTAAAATAAGACCTTTGTAGGGACACAAATTTAATTATAGGCCACTTTCACATATGCTACCGTGGAAGTGGACAACCCTAAAGATGCTCATGAATAGCACCTTGAGATGCATCTGCTGGCAAGCTTGTCCTCGACAAAAACACTGGACACATGTTTCCTATAATAGCCCATTAATAAATGACATATAAGCTATTATAAAGGAAATTGGTTAAAGCAAGAGCCTGATTAACCGAATTGTTATATTTTTGTGTCTTTTAGCCGGCGGCTACCTGATAAGATTTAACTAATCGCTCCCATTTATCTGAAAGCGACCGATCAGGCCACCATCTAATCAGAGACAACAGCAACCTATTTGCTATTTCGGTCGTCATTTGTTACGGTAGTGACCCGTCTTTGTAGCGAAACGAGAATATTTTCAATTCGTAAATGATTAGAGCTGGAATTGTTTTATTGATTCCTTTTTTTAATGTACGCTTGCTTTGCCACATTAGTTCTTCCCCGTCCAATAGTAGAAGAGTGGTAATCACTGGTTGTACCGTTCGTTCTCAGTTTGCCATTGACCAAAAGTGATGTTAGCACAGCTGGATTCATTTAATCGAACAAGCTATACGCAATACGTACGTTCACCTACGTAGGCAGACAGCAGATTAGATAGCCCGATTGCCGTTATCATTGTTAAGGCTGACGGTGTAGTTCATTGTTAGGCTCGAAGGTCAGCTCGCCGTGTCTCGCATTTCTGAGCTAGCCATGGCTGGGGTATACCCACCGGAACCCACTGGCTTGTCCGGATTTCGAAGGCTGGAAGAATTTTGGCGATTGCCTCAGAAGCTCTATCGATTTGATAAGGTTCGGATGATGACGCCAAATACTAGGACCGCCGAGGAAGGGTGAAATGGATGTTCGATCAGAAGAGAAAAACGACGAAAGCCTTCGAACTGAACACTTTCACATGACGCTTAATTTACTATTCAAGCACCGTCCCTTTACAAGCACGACACTTGTAGGAGCGATTAACCTGCAATCATAATACACCTCATATTCTGTACGTATGTATCTCGCGATACACCATCATTCATTCGTAAGGGGAACGGCTTAAAATACGTAGACCTGCTGAAGCGAGTACGCAGCGGGTCATGTCAGGTTATTGTTCTATGTGAGTATAGCACGACGGCGATAGAGTGAAACGGGACCAAATAGTAGAGAAAAATTAATGGATAGCTTATAACGGATTCTACAGTATCAACTAATATTGATTTTAGGTCAACGTAAAGTTCAAAACAATCAGAATAACCTCTTGAATTATATTTCAATTTAGTGTTGTCAAACAATCGACGAGTTACTTACCACTCGATTCCTAATTACTAACCGAAATGGGGTGTAGTCTTCGCATCTAGGCCTTTACTTGTGAACTTAGCAAACCTCTTTCGGCAATCCTTCCGGTCACAGAGTCCTCATTGTAAATGAATTGCTTGGGCAACTTTTAAGTTCGATACAAGGCCAAATAGAATAGAATTGGGTTCACGTAGAGTTCCAAAACTGCAGTGAATTTACAAAGCGGAGAGACTGTTTTGCACCGAAAAGGTAAAAGAAAAATGAGCATAAAACACGAGTTAAAATTACTTATATCAACTTGATCTTGCCATAGGTAATTTTAATTTATATTTTTGTTGATGATATATATATATATGGACGCAATGGTCCTACTATATACGCTATTCATTAAGATGTGGGCGTATGGAATCAAGGGCAAGGGAATCTGTAAAAATTATCTACCCTACCGCAATAGATATGAAATCTGTCAAAGGGAGCCTACTACGTGCGTTCTTGCAAATTTCGATAAATAGAATCGTCCCACTGATTGTGTCTATCCTCCTGATTATTATCTATTTTTCCCTTTAATTCGAGAAAGTTTAGGGCGTTAAGTGAAAGAGTGGCAATAACTACATTAGCAATAACGTTAATTGGTCCATTGGGTACGTCCTACATAATCAAGTTAATCAAGGGCTGGTTCGAGAGGAAAGATGTCCTTGCTTAGAGTCTTGGTCTTTGACTGACCTTCGACGTGAATCTGAAGTCTTGGGGGCACGGCGATCAGAACTACCGTGGCGCGCGCACGTGCTCGACCTCATTGCTACGCAACCTTTAAGCGACGCGTTCTAACTAACTGCATGCCAATGCAGAAACCCAATTATGACTATAGATTCCGAGACCAGTTGTTAAATAAAATCCTGAGAAGAAAACATTTTTTTCAAAGAAAAAAACGTGAATTACTGGCCGCTTAATTCTAATTCAACTTTAATTGCGCCTAGTGATAACTTTGAATACAATGCTGCCTCAGCATGTCTGAACCAACACGATTACTCTGAGTTTCCCGTAAACTCGAAGGATTTATATAGTCATTCATACAGTGATAAGGTTTCGGCAACCGACGACCTTCCCTCGCGAAAAAGTAATTACTACTTTTCCACTACAGTTTATACTATTCACTTTGTTTTTCGTTGAACTCGAGAGAAACTTAGTTGTTGGGGTATCTCAGTATGAATTAGCACTCACCAAATATAAATTCGCGAAACCGACCCATGTTACGATGTTGTGACCCTCAGCTGTAACTGCGTGCATTTCTACGTGCCCTTATCGTAAACGGTAGGGCTGTTTCGTTAAACGATATAATGACGCGGAGGCTATAATAGTCATTAACAGCTTTCATTAACCCAACACCACGGCTACGTGCCTGTCCGACGTGCATAGTTATTACGCATCCCGTTTTGTATCGATTTCTGGGCAAAGCTTTGAATGACCCGTGCTAAAAAACAAGCGACCGTAGCGATATCAGTTCTCGTATTAATGGCTCATGCATTTTTGATAATATGGCAGCCATTGTAAGAAATAACTGTTTGATACATCCTTTGATTCAACTATAGTAAATCTTATAGCTCCGTTATAGCTATATAGGAAAGTATAGGTAAACAGCTTGAAAACAGGGAGAGATAGCTGAAAGTATAGCTTATCGCTAACCCTATCCTAAGATTCTATTTGTTCTATTGACAGGGACGCGTGAGAATATCTTCGTGTAGAGAAACAATTGTAGCAAATGAAGTACTAACTGTTGAATAGGAGTCGTTATTGGGCGACTTCAAATAGTCCATAAGACATGACGAGCTCGCTGATACCGGTTCGCTGATTAAATAGGAGCGAATCTATTGCAATTATTTTACTAATATATTCACAGTTTATTTATTTCTACAAAATATTTAATAAATAACATTTAAGCGTAGGTAATTCTTCTGTAACTGTTCACCCTATCATTCTACCCACCAGCACCACCTTAAATATGACTAGGTCTACGTATGTACCGCTGTACAAGGACAGGATGTATGTATATGCAGTGGAGAGATGAGCCCCTTACGTTCAAAATTTTCTAACTAATTATACTGCCCAGTTGACAGATAGTCCCTGTTTAGTTGATGGCCTTTTATCCTGAGTGCTGTCTTGGTCTGACGTAAAATGGCATCTCGGCCAGCCCACTTAACACACCCACAACAGCCCATTTAATTTCCGGCCTTGAAGGAACGGGTATGTTATTAAAAGCGAAACTTTTAATATGATATGTCTTCCAATTAACTGAGAGTTTGTGTGTTTGTACGAATCAGGATACATTTGATCGTAGCTCAGGGTTAGGCATAGGCGTTTGATTTCCTAGTCTCATTCTAGACTATCTGTGCTTGTATCATGGAAATGGCATGTGGAAATCTATACTTATTATATAAAATACGAAGATAAAAAAGACTCTGTGCCAATAATATTAAGGATACGTTATTATTGTTTTTTAAATGTATAAAAGAAAATAAATAACAAGGTATACAAAACGACTAATTCAATTTGCGGTGTATCAGATAAGTCAAGTCCGAGATAGTTACTTCGCTGCTTACTCGTCATTTTTGACCACTTGAAAAATCGTAGTATGGCTACGATTGCACCATGATAGCTATCGGCCTATGTTTAATGACGTCCCATAACCATCCCTTTACTGCTGCTGAAAAGTATTTCGAATCGATTACTGGATTAGATGTATCTCAGCTTTACGCAGTACGATTATGGCGCCTCAGCTAAACAAGTTGACCAAATTGTCTATTGATACTTAAGCACCGAAGGGCAAACTGAGTGCACAACCATATCTCGATTTCGTTAGCTATATATATATATATATATATATATATATATATATATATATATATATAGGGATGATAGAGGGGAATTTCGTATAAGGGTCATTTCGGCAAGCTCTCAAGCTTGAGAAGCCTCGATGAGTCCAAAACTCATACAAAATGCAACGAGGGTTTCTATGACAAGCCCGACCCGTTCTGGTCAAAGTACAAACGTCCTTACAGTCTGTTTTTACAATCATGTATGTGTGTACATGAAACTGCACCAAACACGTACGGTAATCTATTTTCAGCGCATAAGAGATAAAGGGATATCAAAACTATCTACTCCAAAGGTGTACAATGCTAGTACATCTTTCAAGCAGAAGGTGTACAATCATTGTACACGCTTGAATTATCGTATGGGCCCCTATTATTTTAGGCGGACCTTCTATATCGCCTTATATTCGCCGCAAGTACTCTAGCAGACAACCAAAGAGTTAGTAGTCGGAAGTTCATTTCACTTAACTGGCCAAAAGTACTTCTTTTATTATGTTTTGCTATCGACGTAGGATCGGTACCGACATGGGTCGAGGCTCAGAAAGAATTCATATTTTGCTTTGTATTTTTGATTTGTGAAAATGAGCCAAAATCAAAACATCTAACGTTGATGTTTTTTTTTCTTAACGCTTCGGGTATTGGCTAAATGTTAGTTCGAAGAAACCGTCTAATAAGACGATCTAAATATCTTCTACGCTAAATATATGTTAATGACCTTACTGCATAGTTAAATATAGATGTTTTCGAATTGTACGATTTATGCAACCTCTGATACTTGCTAATTGGAAAATTCGTGCGATATTTCAACGAATCGTAGCTGACCTCTGTTTCTGTGGTGTCTTGATGATATTTTATACTTGCACGAGAAGACCAAGGCCGTTGTGGTTACTAAGGTCAAGGCTCAAGTTAGCGGTTTTCGAACATTTTCGTCGTAAAAGCGCTGTAGCAAGAGAAAAATTTCATTTCTGAATCCACTAAACGCAGTAAATATCGTCTGATTCACTGATCTACTAGCTAGGCAGGACTAATCTGGCCATTGTAATATATGTTACGCAAACGTCAAGTTAATAAGTTCTTGTGTTATATAATCTGTGTATAATTTTGAGCCATTGCCGAAACTACGGGTTGCCAACACCGAATAATTCGAATATCTAAAATGTACGCAAGTGTTCATATGAACTTCGAAGCGACGGTGTTTTTCGAGAAACTCTCCTAGCCAAGGGATCATATAGAGAGATGTTGGCCCTCTCCATGGCCAGCTAGGACAGCAATCTTTGACAGGCTATGGCTTGCTCGTTTTGCTAGCTGTCTCCGCGTTTATCATCTCAATCGTACATCTTTGTTTGCTTTATATTTACATATTTTATCTACGCGCTTTTTAGAGCATTAAGTTATCTAATACATTAACTTGTACACAAGGACTTTGATCGTGACCATCTGTAACACTATAGGAATAAGTATGTTAGCGCAAATCTTTTAAAACAACGCGTAATTCTGTCAGAATTAACTAATTTTACCTAGATGCATTTTTTTTTGCTTCAGTTCTAGAAGAACTGCTGTAACGTTCAGCACGTAGCGGACATCAATGCAAGTATAACAGACAAACAGTTTTAAAACGAAAATTATATGTTATACAGCCAGTTATAAGTCTTATGGGATAGTTGTACCTTCTGACAGTACTGCTATCAGGAGGAGAATTAAAGCTAAACAACTTGTTTTTGTAACTAAATAATTTTATAGACCTATTTTTATAAATAATAAATCGTTTATGGGTGAGCGTTCTAGATCAGGCTACCGCGAAGTAGACGACTCCGACCCCTCCAGCTCATCGGGCTCAGACCGTTGAACTAAGGACTTAAAAATCGCCAAATTAACCGCTGACGAAGCATGCCAATGAAAATAAAGCAGTGAACTAAAGCACTGTCCTAAAGGTTCACAAAAAATCCACTTAACTGGTAGCGACCATCTCGTTCCAAATCGTTTGCCTTTCTTTGCCCAGGAACGCCCGAGAGGCCGACATTTAGAACCGCCCAGCAGACGATCGAGAAGCCACAACGCCGTGACCACAGAATGGTAGCATCTAAGCAGTGTGAACTATGAGGTTGGTCAAAAGAGAAAGACGTGCAGAGATAGACGCTTTCGTCTTGTCGATCTATCCGGCTCACTACTATCTGGGACGAGCTTGAAGCAAAGGGACGCTTAGGGAGATTAGGTGCACATTTGCTAGTAGCCGCTAATGCGGGCACATAATGGGTCAAGCTCCAGGAGTGAGATTGCATCATCCCGACTCACCACAGCTTTCACAGCTTCGATAGCAACGCTGCGTGTAGCTTCTGTCCTTCTGGTGCTAATCCCTGATATAAGATCACTTCGTCTTTGAACGCCCTTTCTGCATTCCAAAAGTTCGTTTTCAAAGGAGCCATGAGGAACCCTTTCGATGTCACTCTAGGTTAGCTCTTCCAGATGACTGCTGGAAACGTCGGTTTCGGTTTTTAGGACGGTGGTCCTTATTGCTTCCCATAAGGCTTCTGCTTTCGTCTGCCTAGCCGTCTTCGCCTTTGCGCCCCTTCAACGCTTAACCGACTTTGAAAGTCTCTCTGTGGTTGTGCGCAACGTCCTAAACAGCGAACACAGTAGGATAGAATGTATGGCGCGTACAGAATAGCAATTAGATAGGTTGCCGCCATTGTCTCTTTTATGATTTTTTGTCTTGAACCTAATGCGTACGGAAATTCCCATTGAAATTTTCGTTATCTGAAATACGAATGCTTGCGTATGGGGCAAGCCGCAAGGCAGTTTCGCAAGCGGTTATCGAGATTCCTTTATTGGAGGGCTGTCCAATCAAAACCATTATGAATGTATACTTAAATTCAATATAGTTCAAAACGCAGCTCTGTAAAGTCGAGGGATTAACCAATGCCCATGAGAACAAAGGACTCATTAATTGCTTACGGCTTTTAGTGGCCTAGTATTGATATATAGCACCTAAATTATAGTATTTTAAGCGTGACCTAGAATTGACTTGCTAACATACAAGATCGAAACATATATATATATATATATATATATATATAGGTAATCCTGCTGGCCATCTGGAACGCAGTTCTTATACGAGGCTTCATAGTAAAAATGTCATGTTGAGGGGCTGTTAGATGAACAAAGGTTCATGCAGTTACAGGAAAGGTCTCTAATCTATCTTCCATTCTCTAACAGGAGAATTCAGTTAGTCGACCATGAGCATGACCTGATGATACGAGAATCGAATGAGATAAATGCGGCCAAGGGTCCTGCAGATGAACAGGTTACAATCTGCATAGTAAATACTGCGATGAACTTTATTGAGCAGACAGTTGGCAGGGTGAAAAAACGTAGGCCGAAGTTAATAGTAGCTATTCTGCGATCTACGATGGCATTATCGAGATGTAACTGCTAATATATGAAAATGTACTAATAATGAATCGTCTTCTTAACTTCCACATGGTCAAGAAGTTTGCACGCGCTGCTCGATGGCAACAACAAGCATTTCGTACCGGACGAATTTCCAAATTCGAATCTGGCCTATGACTGGTTTCGTGCAAGTCTAGTCGTTGTTACATTTGTGTTTTTTTTTTTTCTTTTTAAGTATTTTCCATTCTAGTGAATATCGTGTGCTTACGTTTACATGCACGTTCAAATGCAGTGGCATAATGACTTCAGGGGGTCACATTTGAGCCTACCAACTGATGCTCCTCTTGAGGCCGATAATATTCTATTCTGATGCAGAGAACCCGAAAAATGAGATATGATTATATGTTGCCTGTGCTTGGCACGTCTTTCTTCATGTTCGGTCCGTTAAACTGGCTAATATTCTGTTATTCACGGGGCCAAAGCTTAACGAGAACTTCCTCCCTCTGCTAGATCGGCTGGGCGAGACCGTTTAAGCGGTGTACGGAATATCGAGTCCGCTTAAACTATCTGTATGCAAAAATTCATAACTCGCAGCTTTCTTATGACGCTAGCGACGAAAGTGGCGTGGGTCTCAGTCGACCACCGAATCCTCTCAAACACTTTGACCGGACGGCATTTGGAATGACTTCTCTAAGTCTGTCGCTCGAGCGTCATCGTATCCCACAAACGATCTAGATTCACAGATGCAGGCGCTGAGCAAGTATAGCTATAAGTTCTTCAATAAAGTAAGAGTTTTCCGACCACAGCGGAAAAATTGTATCGCATCTTGGTGAAAACATCGATATGTACGTCAAACAGAATTTTGTTCACGGAGAGTTTCAAGGCGCTGAATGGAGATGCCAACGATTTTTAGGGTTATTTGAATATGCGCTTTGATGAAAACCCGTATAGGTTCTTCGCATCGAAGGTTCCAATAGTCAGATAAGTGGGAGATGTTGCTCTAAATTAGCATTGTGTTATCCGGAAAAATAAAACATCGTTCTGAAAAAATGTTCGTACAATATCAACGACGAACGTTGTTCATTGAGACAATAGGTGAAAGGCATGTGGACGGGTGTTATATCAGCTTAGAACAACAACTATGATCACAACCAATTTCTAGTATTCTCCTGGCACTTCTAGAGTTTGTTAATCTACCAGGATCATAGTTGAACGGTATAGCGCGGGCAATTTGACATCGCTCTAAAAAAAAAAAAAATACAAATCTTCAGGAGTTTTAGCGGAAATTTTACTGCAGTAGAAGTAGAGTAGTATGTTTGTCCGCCATTTCGAGTATCCAGATTCGCTTATCGAACTGAATAATACACAATATGCTATTTTAATTATTAGTTAGGAACATGAACATGGAATACTGTTCCACTGCATCATTCTGCCTTCATTCACGCTATAGAAACGCAGCTAAGAAAAATCAATCACGCTAAGGAAAGAAGCAAGAGAACATATGGCGGCCCCAGTAACGTTTGCATTGTCTTTATTGGGAGCAGCGTCTGGTGAAATATTAAACAATGGTCCAATAAGAAACTCTTAGCGAAATTGTTTCTCTTCAATGAAACGCGTCTAGCTTTTCGATAGATCCACGCGTTGTTGTTGTTGTTAAATCTATTGCTAGAAAATTCTGGTAGAGAAAATCATTTCTTTTCCTAAGCTCTCCACACATTTCAGTGTTGTTCGTTACTATATATTCCCTTAGATACTCCTAGGTACTGTTTTTGCTCAGCTGTGATATGTCTAGAAACTTCATTGGAAGTAGCTTTAAATTCGTAATGGGCACTCGGGAAACGTTTAGCTATCGTTCACCGGATAAGATCTGAGCATGCAAATATAAATAGATCTCTGCTTAATTTCTTTCTAGTTAACGTAAGTCATCTAATCAACACGACTCCATATTGTAATCGCAGAACGATGTAGCGATGATGAACTAATGTCCTGCCGCCGCCGCCGCCGCCGCCGCCGCCGCCACTACCGAGACTCACGGTACCAGCTGAACTGTATACGCGATCTTTGCGATTAAATGTGAATATAAAGACCCTGATAAATTTGGCGGTCTATTCGAATCTAGCGAGCTTTTGTATAGAACGAACCGAAACGTTTCAAGAATGTTAAAGGAGCCTCTAAAACGGCGTTGACGAAGCGTCAGCCGATCTAATCATATGTTTTCAGCTCCTATTAAGTATACACGGCATTAACGATTTGTAATGAAACAGTCGTTCTCAATGGCAGGCCTAGACAAAAACATCAACCGTCTTTCGACGGAAACTTATGCACGATAGATAACTCCTAAAAAAACACGCAGCAGCCATACGAAGCAAGCCCGATGATCAGCTGCTAGCAGTTTTGAAATAACAAGGTATCTTTACAAACGTACGGCGGCAAAGCTAGTCCTGCTTACTTACATCCTAGTTACCAACAGAACAACTTATTAACCAAATAGGAGCCATAGAATTAGCAGAGTGTTCGGTAGTTGTTCGCGCTAGGGGACGGACAAAATATCCCTGTTTTATGATAAAAGTGGCATAGTATATAGATTTGATACAAATAGAAGACCCTGGAGAGATGAAGTTTTCTCACAGGGAAATACTTTGCCTGAACAACTAACTTGTTTGTAGGTATGATTTCGTCGGTAGGAAATCTTTACGACAGGTATGAATTGATAGATTCTTCATTATATGGCCCCTACCTATCATGAAGAATAAGTTATGACATTAAGAGTGGTTTAAATGCTTTAACCTGTTAAGGTTAGAATTACTTAAATCTAATTCTAATCGGGCACATCTGATGTTGGACCATGCTGCCCTCATGGGCTAAATTACACACGTAAAAAAATACAGTTTGATTGATCAACCATACTCACTAGCATAGGAAATAATCAGTATAACCAAAACTATGAAACAATATCTATGTATTTGTTTCTTTATGATCAATGTTATGTTTTGGTAGAAGGTAGTAGTGCTGAATGTCTTTATATATATAGACGTTGATATTATTCTCTTAGGTAGTTTTCTGACACATTATGGATGCAGGGTTTCCTTTCAAAGTTCATACATCGCAACGTGCTTAAAATAGCCCTTGAAGATGGATCTCTCCAAGAAGATTTTACCGAAGAATTGCTTGTCGGGGCATTTTTTAAATACTGAACACCTTCTTCCAGTTGCCCTGGAACAAAGTGTTCAGTATTTAACCAGGATTTCCTGATCGACGAATGTACGTAGCAGCTACGGAATAAGACGAAGAAAAACCTGAGCTGAATGAACGCATAGTTCATGCATACCGAATTAAACGATAAGGCCAACTAACGAGGAGACACCATTAAAAATCAGAATGTTCTAAACCTATTCTTCAATATATATATTTCTGTTAGTCGATGCTATAGTTTCCTGTGTACATCCTGTAACTGAATAATAAGATAATAAGACAAACAGTATCACATATTCACTTTTGCTCAGAAGCTATTTCTGATAACATTAAGACGTATACTTACCAGTTAGTACTTTGAGTCCATGACGGCTGTAGCCGGCGAGTATAGCTGTGAAATGACAACAAAAAACAGCCCTTTGAAGAGGAATGGCCCGTTCCGTAGACGAGAAATTTTAGTTAAGCTTTTCGATAAGTCACTAGCATGAACTTTATTGGACGAAATGATAGAAAAAGACTGCATTTGTATTTGAAATGCAATCAGTCGGCCAATCGAAATAACTTGGCCTACCATATTGCTTGCAAAAGTTTTTACCAGGACACTTATGCCCAAGACTTTCAATCAAGCCCGTTTTATACTGCGCAGCGTCTCGTTTTATAGCCACTGGAACGTCACAAGGACAAGGTCAGTATCATAGAGAAGAACAGTGTTTCTCGGCATAGTCTGCAAAGATAAGTAATATCGTAGACTGAAATTAACAAGTATTCAGCTGAGTCATGCACCTACATCATTTTGAATATGAGTTTAAATGTAAGAATTAGTTACTGTATCTCGGAAATGTTTGTCTTACGCAATTCTATAAAGCAGACTTATGTGAAGGATCTTACAAGAGTAATGGCTGTTTTTGCTTATTGCATCATTATGAAGATATGAGGACATAACGGACGATGACAACTTTATAGCTAAGAGAGCTACGCAAAAATGTTAAAAAATGTACGTAAAAAAGTAAAAATGGGTTGCTAAATTCAAAAATGGTGTTTCTAATATAGGCTATAAACGACTCATTCTCTCAGAGGTTCTTTCCTCATCCGGGGATTTGAAATTAAGCTACTGTAGTTTATATTAATTATATTATTATATATTAATGGAAACTAATGTTTCATTTGTCACTGCCTTTAAGTTATAAGCTGTCGCTGGCTTTGTCCGGCATTAGCTGTTTGATCAGAGCATATTGTTTCTGCAGATGTTTTTTCGAGTAAATTATTTTTGTTAGTTACTTAAAAAGATCAGTTTTATCATTATTGGTTTCCAGCTGTCTATCTCAATATGGTTATTGTTTGCTTTTTGAATTCAGCGGGGTGTTGCCTGAAAACGTCGACAACACTTGGTGGCCAATTAGACGCGGTCGTTTAGCGTATATGCCGCTTTGTATCTTTAGGTGGCGTCTTTCTGGGACAAATCAAATGAATATAAAGCATTGCATATGCCTAAGCCGCGGTACAGTCTGCTTTAATGGGTGCATTATACATTATTCGGTCTGGCAAAAATGACCACGCACACAAATCACCGAATCATACTGTCGAAGCCATCCTTTGTCCTACTGTGTTTACTGTACACACGCAAACGTCTTCGGTAGGTAAGGTCACCGCTTAAATGTAAGTGTGTCATTCCAAAGCTCATGATGTGATTCTATTGCAATATATTTAATACAAAATTAGCGTAATAACAACAGTATGGTTGGGGTGTATAAACGTGCCTAAAATAGAGTCCTTCCGTATGGGTCTGATAATGGCAACATTGTCCAGAGTTGCAGTCTTGTTCGTGGCACGTAATTATAGTGCGCCGGAAACAGGTTTATTCCTATAAATTGATCGCTAAAGGTTTAGGGCCGTTTACAGTCCTAAATGCAAGTAACTCGCGCAAATCTTCACGTTTTTCCAGTATTGCCCTGTATCTCATAATCACTGTGTAGAAGTGCCACGCTACCGGCAGAAGGATCATTGAGTAAAAGTACAAGTCTTTCTCTCATTTCATCTCTCCGAATTTCTGAACAAACGGCAGTCCTTCCCTACGAACCTTTCATGTTCCTTAATCTTCATCTGCAGTCTCCTGTTTTCGGGAAAGGGATATTCCCTGTCCAACTATCGACTCCTCCCACCTGCTGATTATTGGCGCTTCCTCCTCCTCCTCCTGCTCCTCAACCGCCAGACGCCTGGCGCTTAACCACGACTTTCCGCCAGTGGCAACGGCAGAGCTTCATCTAGCGCCTACGCAAACTTCGTTGTACCGGCATTCGTAGATGCGGAACAGACAACGACGCCACGTTCCTTTCTCACCGCAACGTCATAGAAATGGTGGTGATGATGCTGCTGTTGCCGCTGCGGTTGCTCCTCCCCCTATGACTCCCTCATGAGAATAGGCGAAGAGGAAAGACCTGTGCGCACGCATAATGGCGTTGTTGTTGCTGCTGCTGCTACTGCTGTTGTTGTTGTTGCCGTTCGTTATTGATCAACATAATTGGCGTTAGGACGAACAATGTTTGCTCAAGCATTTTCGTTAATAGTTTGGCAGTATTTGCGGGGACGACGACATGATAGGAGATGGTGTTGTGTTTGTTACTGATTGAACCACACAATTTTCAGACGCATCCCTATAAAACCAAAAACGTAGACCCATTTTCAAGAAAGTGATAATTAGATACTCGATTAGAGTAACTTCGTTTTCGGCCGCCCAGTCAAGATGTTCTTTCCTGTTGGCCTGAATCGTAATTCGCAAAGTGCGAATTATCGTTCATGTCCTTTAGTTTTTTCAAAGCGTATTTTCGGGTTTATGATAACGATACTTGGAATGGCTGACAGCGGCGTGTTCTATTTAAGCTGTCGAGCTTCGCACAGAACTCTCCACACGCGCTATGGGTAGCGGTCACGCCGCCGCCGCCGCCGCCGCCGCCACCGCCACCGCCACCGCCACCGCCGCCGCCGCCGCCGCCGCCGCCGCCGCTGCCGCTGCCGCCGCCACCGCCACCGCCACCGCCGCTGCTGCCTTCAGCGTCCGCGATGGTGGCGGACTACAGTGATACCATGTGCTTCCCCGAGAAGCGTAAACCTACCCCGAATACTTTCAAGGCTCTAATCAGATTGCATCTCTCATCGTTTTGAAAATTGAATATGAAAGGAGGTTTAGTAAATGAGTTGAGGTCTAGCGAGGGCCACTGCTGCTCCATGGGGAGGAAAAAATAGCTACTGCCGGCATCGGAAGCAACGCTGCCGCTAACGGTATCGACAATACCTGAAATTACTATAAAAGAGCCCATCTAGTGGATAATAAGGCGATGTCGACGCCGATCACTGTAAGGACACCTGGAAGAAGGAGAGCGGCGAAACGTCGTTTGCAGTTGCATTTGGGACAGCTGGAAAAATGACTATGCCAACATCGAATGCAAGACAAACTCGGCGTCGTCCGTTACCGCTCTACGCTATTCTCTTGACGCGTTTCGGATTTGTCTATCTTCCATGGTAAGCTCGGCCGAATGGACGCCAACAGCAGCTGTGGGAGCGAATAGAAACGGAGAGCAAAAATATGTCTTTCAACACGGACAGCTGTAAAATATCTTCTGTTCAACAATGCTGGGCAATAACGGCCAGGTCATAACTTCGGTTATTACCAAACCATATCCACGACAACGTTAATAAGCAAAGCGAACACCAAAAAAGCTTTTACGTGTTTTTTTGTTCCAACGTAAGCCGTTAAGTTACAAACCGATATCATTTACGATATGTCTATAACTGAAGATAAAAACCTTTCATTGCTACGAGTTAAACAGTAATTATATCTGCTGCAAGAAGGCGCGCTAAACAATGGAAATTTTAAAGAATTGACACTGGTGTCTCACGACGCCCACTCTGACGGGTGTTTGCCCACTAAAAAGATCATTAACAAAGGCGATTATGAAAACCTTGTTGCGGGCAAAAACGAAACGGCTTCTTCTGCCAGTCTCTTTGGACCCAGCAAACAGAACGAAAACGCTAGCGATCGTATCGCTACCGATTTGGTGGTGAGCTTTTAGCCTCGAAATAAGAGTTGTTTTTTCATTGCGGGTAATAGCTTCAACATAAAATAAAGTCACGTTAGAATTTACATCGCCTCTAAGTTTGCCGGATAGAAACTACGAGGCAGTTTTTTTCAAAAAATTCCGACATGTTTCTGTCAATTTTATGTATTTTTATGTAGATGTAAGAATCCCAGCCAAAGCGCCTTAGATCATTTTAATGCTATCCG
>NW_019213132.1:0-13474 GCF_002532875.2 Varroa jacobsoni
ATATTACTGTCTTCACGTGTTTACATTAATAATGTACGTTAAAATGTAAACGGGAAAGATCAGTGTATAATAAAAAACACCACTTGTATTCAACAATCATTGTAAACCAAAAGGTTATTTTTCTTTCGCCTCTTGTGAGTCCTTACGCAGACTCCAATAGTCTTTTAAGCCAGGCAACAGGCATGACAGATATGTACTATATCATCTGTTTGTAGAATTTTTGGTATGACAAGTTTGAATCCCGTAAAGCGTGCTATCGAGATACACAAAGGTGTTTCTGCGCAGCTACCACTCAAGCATTTACCAGGGCCCGACTTGCGCCACGCTCTCCCCTCATGTATATGTGCACTTCGGCAATCTCGAAAGCCACTCGGGCTTGCAAAGTTTTGATAAGTATAGGCAGTTTGTATTCGGTGTCGTTTGTTACTGCTGCTATTGTTATTATTATGGCTGTTATTGTTATTTGCCGGCTTGAGCGGGTGTAGTGTCTAATCAGGCTTGAAGTGTTAGTATGGAGCGCTACAGACGAAGTATTTCTCCGGTGGGTGAGTCAAGTAGTGCTTCCTTCAAATTTACCCAGGCAATTATTACGCATAAATCTGAACATGCATAGATCCTTTATAAGCTATGTAATCTTTTTAACTACTCTTGCTGTTAGTACTACAACTACACATAGTTGCTTGGTCCTCTAATAAGGTTTATCAATTCAAGTGTCCTAATATAAATGGCTAAGTCTAAGACGAGTATCGCTTTCACTGTATTTAGTAGCCCAACATCGAGCTGCTAATTAGTACAGGAAACGCTTTTAACTTAATTTTTCTATGGCGTTGCTCTTTTTCCAGGCAGAGATGGGTTTTTAGTAGGCAATTATTTCAACAAATGTTTGAATCAAGTAAATCTTACTTGATAACACTAACCTAGTTCTGAAAAGATATGAATTGCAAAAACATCATACACTTTATATTTTCCTCTAATTCTGCATGTTCTGTCTCTACATCCAGGCCTAAATGGACCTAGGTAGTAGCGTAAGGTTGCCACGCTTAGTTTTTCTCACACCTGTACACAAGTATCGTATTCGCCACCAAGTTATAGCAATGAAAATAGTATTACTTCTGGAATAAGTGCATGATTATAATAGCATATTTACGTATCGCTGCTTTGTCTATCACTTGGCTATTTTTTTTTAAAAAAGAGACGTCTCCGGGACCCGCATAACTGCGCCATGCTTCGTCCTATATTATTCTGTTATTCAGATAATAGAAGTCGTCCTAGTAATATCGCACCGCTGGGGCAGGGTATTTCCTCCTTATTTCGGACCAGTCGTTTCGATTGTACCACAGTTTCGTTGTGGTTTCTTCTAGGATCAACGCAAGTAGTAACGCTGATGGAAACATTATCACCTTTAACATTAACCACCTGATCCATGAAACCTTCTCTTAGATCCTTACGGGCATCATCTATCAGCGCGACGGGCTCGGCAAAGAGTATAGCGGAGGAGACGGTTAAGTGCTACAGAATAAAATTGTCTAGCCGGACAGAAGGAACGAGGCATATGGCAGTACTGTTATTGACAGGATATACGGTCACGAATGCAGCGGACAAACGTTGAGTAGAGTTTCTGAACAAGGTAGCAGTAGATGCATTGCAGCTACTGATTCATTGGCTTGTTGTTGAAGACGAGGCAGCGTTTCTAATGTCGCATTGTAAAAGACGGAAGCAGTGGGTTCATTCATGGAAGGGCTTAAGAAGAAGAGTAAAGAAAAAACGTAAAGTCAAGAAAACAACGCAATAAAACGTCAGTATTAATGGCTGAATAAGAATGGCATTCATATGCAGGAAACATTTTCTGCGCTACGATCCAGTTATGTGACCATATAACAAAAACAATCTTGCGTGTACTGATGCGAACTAGTAGACTAATGAAAAGTACAAAAAGTAGTCTCATACATGGCCATAACAAAGCTTCTCATGCTAAAATCCTCCTTCGGGTACCGTTGGTATCCGTAAGCATCGCTGTACGCACACCGAACCAATCTTCTATTGTCCTGAAATCTTCGGCGCCCGCTCCATTATGCAGATTACCGACCACTATATACCTCCCCTGAATCAGGAATACTATTTTTAATGTTCTTCCTTTGGTATTGTAGAAGATTTTGACTAAAGCGGTTCAGTCATCTCAGCAACTGCTTTGGTTAATGAGCATGCAATGCATCCATAGCCCTCAACTTCTCTCTTACTAATTCTAAATCAAGCTCGCATTCGACAAACACAACATCATTTCTACACGTATACTTTATACACCTAAGCTCCAATGTATCGATCGACGCGCACGCGGCGTCCTCAGAACATATTCAAACCAAGAGAGATTTACGATCTCTGATGAGAGTATGGTAATTATATACAAGGTACAAGGGTATACAAATAAGGTATTATATAAGATCAGTCACACTGGACAACAGTAACTTTCGATAGATATAATCATTCGGAGCAACGCAGTTGGATAGTTAATCTGACTACACGTTCGTTCCGTTGCCGTGCTGAACGAGCTCACGTATACACTTTTTTCAGCAAAGTTCCCAGCCACTCAGTTCTACGAGAATCGTCAGATATTATTGCGGGTGTATTACCACAGAGTCTGCATGCCCTACTTCGGACCACGACTCTTTATTTTACAATAGCCTAAATGGATAGTGGCAGTCTGGACCATCATGCTTGTCGCATTGTGATTTCTGTCACGTGCTATTAGTACACGTTGGTCGGGCTGTGGTGGGCACAGCTGCGCAGGCCAATCTGAAACGCTCGTGCGGTACTGAAAGCCCCGATGTTCTCTTACCTTTGTTATTTGTACGTTTCGGTCGTCCACTGTCCGCAAACAAAGTCTCCCCCAAAGGTCAAAAGGCAACAGAAGAACCGAAGCGTAGAGAACGTAGATAGAGGATTGAACAAACGGCACGTACAGAACGGAGTAGGGATGCGTTGAAAAAGAGCGGCATGACCTTATGGGCTGTCTATTCTTTCCAGGTAGTAGTGAGCTGGCAGTAGACAGAGTTCAAAGGAAATATTCGTTCAGTAGAACGTTGCTCATTGAAGACCTAGCACGAGGAACATTGTATGGCTCATGTCAATAGCTCGAGCAAGCGCAAGATATTTATACCAAATCGAAGATGCCAAGTACGTAGTTTCTTAAGATATGTGCGGCGCAAGAAACAAGCTAAAATAGAAAAGGAAATTCACCAAACCTAACAAAGTCTTCTTGATTTTTGACTCTGTATAGCTTTGGCACCAGTCGATCCGAACGCTTCACGTATATTTGAGCCGTTCTATATGAAACGTCGTTGCATTATAAATTCAACAGTGTTTTCGGCGCCATTAAATAACTCGGTTCAGTCTGCTTTATAACAAACGCATCTTTAGTGAATAATGCAAATCCTCAATGAATATCGAAAGAAAAAAGTTGCTTTGGCGGAAAGAATAGATTTATAATGAGGTACTATCGGTATTATAGTGTGTCCGGTCGAATAATGCAGGCAGAATTTTAGCTTGCTGAAGATTCTTCGTCCGACACGTAAAATTTGTCTACGATAGTAGCCACTAGGTTTTTCGGATATGGGCCTGTGGTCGTTGTTCGTAAGTACCTTGCTTAACGTTTTTATCCAATCCCTTTAAAGGCCAACAGCGTTCTCGTGCTACGCTTGGATTAAGTTTATTTTGCTGTCGTACGGGAAGTTAACTTTTCAATCTCGGAAATTTCCTTAAACCTTAACCTTAAAGGAAAAACCTTAACCCTTGCTCTGTGGTGAGCCAATGCTTATTCTGTTCTACTATTAACAGTGATTGACAAAGAAGTTCCAATAGGGTAACTCTGCAGAGCACTGAGACGCAAATAGTGGGCGCCTTTTTTTTTCTCTAACCTCCCTCTAACCTAAAGAAGGGATAAGGAGGAAACTGAGTTTGCTCTACGGGCTTCGGTTTCGTTTGGCGTCTCGATTCTTCGCACAGTCCTCTCCTATTGTGCCATATAAATGTTGGCAATATACTATTGAAATACTCGAGCCCAAGCATATAAAAATGTCGTTGAAGGATTCTGTGAGCGCGATTAACCCCCTATTGCATAGGCTTATATTTTTCAAGGTGTGTACAGAATGACGATTGCTTCCTTTTATCCTACAGTAAAATCTGCTGTATTTCCTCTAAGTGGTAGTGGAGATTTTCTATTTTTCATAAAGGAAAAAAGGAGATCATTGGTGAATATGGGTACCCAATGCTTAAAGACCGCATTACTCCAGTCTCCATATAGGAGATACAACACACGTTCCTGCGAAAATAGCCGTTCGTCAATTTCTTGCCCAAGGGCTATTCTGCTTAATTTTCTTACTATGAACAGTGATAGGAGGTGCTTTTCAAGGCAACATGGTATGATACAGACGGTGCTCGCATCTTTGATATTTCCAGTTTCCTTCACAACTAACCTATTTTTTAATATACATGATTGCGAAGGGGTTTCTTCAGCATCGATCCCAGCTTATTAATCTCGAAATAATTTTCCTCCCAGCTCGAAAATAATTTTTCGTGGGTATAGGCACGAGGCTGCTACTAAGAACGTCTACTTGTGCATAAAAGTTTCGCAAGCGATATTTTTTTTTTGGTAACCATCTGCTATTTACGATGAGCCACATGGTTTCTGACACATATCACTTTAAGTGCATTTAGAAATACTGATGCCGAAGTTAACGCGTAGCTATGTTGGCTGCATTTGCAGGATGTGTGAAAACTTTTCGGAATGGAATGATGTGCCCAAGTATATTTATGTATAGAGTTACTTTGCATGCTTAGAAGTATGCGGTTGAGTAGATTTAATACGAAAGGTGTTCTTTCTGAATCATTTGACACTTGACGCATGCATCAGACCCTTTACGTGGTTACTACCGATCCTACCTTCTGCCTTGGGCGTAAGGTTACCCGTCAGAGTGAAAAAACTTTAAAAAAATTGGAAAATAGCTATGCCGTTTATGAAATCCCTTCTATTTGTATCCATTATTATGCCATTCGTCTCAATATGGCTAACGTTCTAATATGACTTAATTAGCGGCCGCGGACTTTTAGCTATTAATAGTCAAAGAAGCATTAAACGATGAGAAACAAATCTTTATCCCTATTGAAGCTTTACTTTTAGGACAGTTCCACTAACAGGCAGGAGACGTTTTTCATCTACTTGATAGGTCCACCTCTTAAAGGCTTTACATTTGGTGAAATTTTTCTATCAGGTCACGAATATGTGGCATCATATATCAGGCTGCGGACTACATTTGAGGGTTGATTGACAGGATTCGTTTTTCTTTTGTCGACAGGCCGATCCACTCCAGGAGTTTCGTGCGTCCGGAGGCTCGTTGCCAGTAGCAACGTGCCTTGAGAGCCCGCTAACAGAGCTTGTTAGTGTTCTAAGCCTTCTTGCCCATGCTGTCTGCCTTGAGAGTTTTACAGGTTCAACATTTGGGCCTTAGTAGGGAAGCGCAGCCGAAAACTGGTCTAACCGAAATTTAACTGTGAATCTTTCTTTGCAGTAGATTCGAGGTAATGCGCAAATTCGTCACAGGGTTGCACTTAGAGCTTTTACACATTTACGAATCGTGATCATCGAATAAATTCAGTCTGTCGGTGTACGGGCGTCACCGACCGCACGACTGGAACAGAAGTTCGATCGATCATGCTCGTGCAAGGATGTAAATAAGTAATCTGAATTTATTCGTTATATTTATTTGTTGCCAATTTATTATCAGCCATCTGATGGAGAGAAAGAAGGAGCCTCATGGCACACTAGAGACACATTGTCAAAAACGATATTCCTATAATTGTTTTGCTTAAATTATTAGTCAAAAACAAAAAAAAAATCAATTATAGCCGACAAGTTAAAATAACAAATCATAAACATATCAAAATTGTTTTATTTCGTTTCAGGAGGGTCATACTACGAAGGCTACATGGACCTACGATTTATGCTCTTTTGAGCCTGGTCGTGTTCCAGGTCTTGATCTAACTGTGAATCTCAAAAGATAATTCGGTCAGGTACGCATGTTAAGCCTTCTTCTTTCGAGCGGTTCTTGTCCAAAAAGCGATATTTGCCGGAACCAATTTCTGCCTGAATTTACCACCAATTTTATATAGACTCAAATCAGGTGTAGCTAGATTACGCTGCAGAATAGTTCTCAATTTACAGAGTTTTATAATCTAAAATTAAAAATCAGACGCTAAAATAAAAACAACGACAAGAAGCATTAACAACCACTTCTGGAAGACGTGGCTCTAACATATATGATTATACAAATTCTGCTAAAATAACTGACTAATATGTTCGTAATAATGTAAAAGTTATTTTTCTCTGTGACAGAGGAACTTATTATATAGAGATGTTACCCCGTTTGGACCTTCTTCCCCCTATCTTCGTTACTACGACAACCCCATTACCCAATAATATGCTACGATACGATAATGAAAGGACCACCAAGATGATAATAACGTTTTGATAGACGTTTGCGCTATGCTGCGAATACAGTATGTACGAAATCATTCCAAAGTTCTGGCTGAATACATTAGAAAATCTTCGCATCTACGACTTCAGCGAACGAAACGTGTAACTGTTTTAGTTTTATGTTAGGCTAAGAGAAAAATATTTAACGGCAAAATATTCGGCAAAATATTTACGTATTTTTTTTTAGGTAGCTCGACTTTCTTATCGTTCCCTTCTCTAAAAGTATTTATTTTTAGGAAATAGTTACTAGTCTAGTGTAGGAGATCTCTAACGAAGATAGCTGGTTCTTTTCTGTGACTCGCTTCTTGTCACAGAGTCTTAAAAAAAGCAGCTTATGTCATACCTAGTTAACTAACTGGTTTTAATTCCTTTACGTAGGTACACGTTTGGCTATGTAAGTATAACTATACAAATATTATATATGTATGATTGATCGTCCCCGTCGAATAGTACCTTAGCTGACTCTTAGCCCTTATTCTGCCAGCCCCTAGTTCTGTGTGTGTGGTAGTTTTGCAAAAATAGTAAATATTGATTCTATAGCTGCACGATCCTGTGTCGTTTTCCAGTTGGCACGTATGAGCATTTCTTCCCGGCTGAGGATACATACGGCGTGTATACATACCAACTCTAGCAAGACGCGAAATAGAGGATTCACGGTAATTGCTGTCGGCTATTACGGAACCGGATTAACGTAACGAGTCCCTAGAAAACAGTAATATACGAAAGATCAAATATATTATAACACTGATTATCGAATAATTGAAGAACACCCTCAATTACTTTGCGTTTATGGCTTTCGTCTATAACTTACATTTGAGTACCGGAGTAGAATTAATTTCTGAGGCCTACCGTTATATGGTAAGTGCTAATGAAACTATATTTATACGAAACAGTGCCAAATTTGCTTTATAGGCAAGGTTACCTCTATGCAAGCAAAGCCTTCGTGGGTCAAAGGTTTATTACGAGTAGGACGGCAATTATGGTAGTCTCTGGTGGAAAAACCATGATAAAATCTATCGAAATTGTTATACTGTATAGTAATGATTGCTAAAATTGTTCATTGGACCACAGAAAACTATAGAGAATAGAACGTCACCTTAGCCGTACTAAATTTCATCTGATAGGACAAGGCAGAATCATGCACTTACTGCACCATATTGTTATTAGAATTGTGTGCGTCCTCTATAAATCACTCACATATCAAAATCTCACTATTGAGATTCAATTATATAGGTAATTTATTGTATTGTATGAACATATAACCTAAAGAAGTTAAATATTAGTATGCCTAGTTGGATAAATCGAATAAAAGTCGAACGAACGACGCCACATTATACCTGAAGAGTATTGCAGCGTGTCCTGTGTAGGTATATGCAGGATGCTTTTTGTTCAAGTTAAATCCCTTCGTGGCGCTGCATATGTATTGCGACGACTACGCCATCTGGCGACTAGTTCTCTATTTAGTGACGTAGCAGACTCTGCTTCTTGCTATATTAGGCGCATGGTTGCGTTGACTACTATTCTATTTAGACTTCATTCGAAACCTGTTGTTCTAGGCTCAGAGGGAATTGTATTTCTGCTTGGATTTCTCTTACGCTTGGTGAGCTATGGACGTGTTAGTTGGTAGGATATTTTAGCAGCCAAAACACGGGCCTGAAAGAAGGTAAATATTTTGCAAGCGGAAGCAGGCTGTTCGCTACCCGAATTTCATTTAAGATACAGTATCGTTTAACGTTAGACGTACGATGTGCCTAATTCGATATATCCCGAACTGTCCTCAATAGAAACCCAAGCCATCAAAGACGTTTGCTTATTCAATTCTTCTTTAACGATATTTCCGGCGTCACTTCCGAACAGCGGAATCAGACAGCAGATAGGGGCTCAAATACAACGATGGGAATCCGAGCTTTGAAAAGAACTTACTAGGATAATTATCTGCAGTAAACTGTACTTTTTCTTTCCAGCTGAATATAGTTTAGTATAAACAAGTAAAATTACCAGTGTCACCGAAATATTGCTTATCTCATTGATGTGAATAATATTAAATCAGGTCTTGCGTAACGGTTTCTCCTCAGGACTGGACATGCCTAACTGGAGAATCGGGACATAACGAAGGGCCTGCCCCCGAGGCCCTCACTCAACAGAGGCCAGAGCACCGAGCGTATTCCCGTGCGACTGCGCTCCTTACCCTGAGCCAAAAATTTCAATTATTGAACGTGGTGCTTTGTGGCAAATAAACCTGTATTGATCTCTATTGGAGCACCATGTGTAGTGGACCAAATACGCATTGTTATGTTGCTCATTCGATGGTAGCCAATAAACATGCTAACGACTCAATCTCGTGCTCAGTCCTGACCTTTTTAGTTAACGAAGTCACTCTCTGAAGAAACGGCAGGTCCTGATGATGCCAATAGGATGTTGCACAGGAAAGCTTCTGGTGTAGTTGTTTTATAAAGGTACAATTGCTGATCACCTCACTGACAATCCATAGGGCTCAGCAAAGTACATATTTTGAGCAATCCAACGATCATAATTCGACTGACGACAACGTCTGATAAGTCTATCTAGTAGAAAGCGCTTAAAGGTAATTGCAAACATGGCCCTTAGTTGTAAAAATAATTTCACTAGCATATCGTATCCTTAGCTGTGGACAGTTTTTCATCTTCTGTTATCTTCAATAGCGTCCTCACTGATGCGTTATTCGGATAGAAAAATTGTCTGTGAAACTAGTTAGCAACATAATAGGATGACATATTTCTATTTAGCAAAGCTAGCACAGCCTAGTAACTTATAGCTTAGCATAATTTCGAAAAAGCTTTCATGGACCACCACTGGCTTAACTCATTTATAGTGTAAGCTGTACCCTAACAATCTGTAATGTCGCTTATTTCCATAATGTTTTCCAACTTTACAATGTAGCTTATTTAACGCTGCAGCTCAGCGGCGTTTAAATTGCTAGTTATAATCACAAATTTTACCTTCTTTACGAAATTTCTCTTACTTTTCAGAGTCAACTCATCCGGCTGTTGGCCTTTTTGGGGGTTTTTTACGACCTTGTTTTAATGCAACCTCTCAAGGACAGTTCCAATTGCTGAAACTGGTCATTGGTCAATTGTTTTTTTTTTAATTGAATCAATTCAATGTGAGATTTCGCGTAATCTACAGATTTCGAGCACGAGAATCAATTTGTTTGCGAATTGTCTTAGCAGCAACATATATAATTTCCCGTGTTTTGCAAGCAACTGTTCAGTGCTGGCGTCAACGAACAGTGTTGCATATACTATATATAGATGGAAATACAAACACAGTATACCGTATACTGCCTGCGTCCACTGAAGCATTATCCGAAATTCAAGCTAAAATAATCTATATTTGTCCGAGTTATCCTGAGCGACCATAACCCTGCGCCACTCCCGAAAGTAGACAGCATCATAATGTCAAGGTCGTTCGTGTCGCACGAATCATCGCTCGGGCAGTCCCTCAATGCTCCAAAGCTCCGAACTTCATTTAACCACGGATCTAGTCCTTACCCCCCAATGTCATATCGTACACAGTACAATCAGCACTAACCGTTGCTGTTAACGCCTTTGCGGAACAAAGGCGACTCTTACCACCCAATTGGCCCTGTAGCCTGGCCTATTGCAGCTGTCTGCGCTT
The DNA here is from genome assembly GCF_002532875.2 of Varroa jacobsoni. NCBI lineage: Eukaryota > Metazoa > Arthropoda > Arachnida > Mesostigmata > Varroidae > Varroa > Varroa jacobsoni. The sequence goes on from NW_019213132.1 coordinate 10,184, forward strand.
ACTGAAAATTGTCTTATATGTCGTAAAAGAGTCTTATATAAAGGTAGTAATCAGATATGTGCGTTGACAGCATAAGTGCTTGAAACACGGCCAAAACAGGGAAGGTCGCATGCACCTGCCGACTGGACGTCTCCTACTGTTAGTGAGCGGCAAACGAATATGGCCATTTGTCGCAGTTCGGCAAATGTGGCTCACTGGTGGAAAAATTAATGAGATGATGATATGAAATGACAAATAAAGGCTAGATAGCTAAATATGATAACGTAGAGATCGCTATAGATAATTAAGATGGCGGTCTTGTCCAGCAGGCCAGAAGTGATAGGGCTCTGCCTTTAGGCGCCTTGATAAAATAAACAAGTACGAATATCTTAGTGAAAAGATTTGTCGAAAATGCGTATAGACGTTTTCATTATAGAGCTTGTCTATTCTGAGACTGTGTCGTATCATTCTACTTGACGTACACTGTTAAATTCAAGGTTAAGTCAGAATTAAATTAGCAAATATAGCCTAGTGCAGGCTTAGGAACCTGTCGTAGAGACATGCACCCCCTCGAGCAATCAATGACTATCGTTTTCACATGATCATCAGCGTGACCGATAGGTATTGGTACGTTTGGACACGAACGCAAGATTTTTGTGGTCATGACATGTAATGTATGACTTACTTTGTGTGACCGATCACAGCTACAAAACTTTCCATTTTTCCTTCTGTTCAGCCATGTTTTAACTGAAGCACAAGCGTGTACAATTATTACGGCTCCTAAATTCTCCAACTAGCAATAGCTAAGATATTAATTACTAATTATAAGAGAAGCTGTCTTTCTGTTCTAACTAAAGTTTCTGAGCTGACATCCTGTGTTAGCTCGCCAATTACATTACCCACACAATTTTGGTCTAGTATCTATATATTCTGTCGTCCCGCGTTCAACAATCCACATTTATGTACCAGCATGTGTCGAACTATGGAACTCTGACTTATACGTAGCAGCAGCGCCACCGCTCAGGGACAAGAACGGCGGTCGAATCACATAACACCTGGAATCACTTTTCGTCCTCCGCTAAGCCCATTCCTTCATTCTTTTTTTTATGTCTGTTTCCGTACGGATATCCCGATAAAGTATGTCTCCGCCACGGCGGCGCGGGAAGTAAAGCAAAACACGTCAGCACATATTGCGGCGGGCCAACCCGAGGGCTGGACAAACGGGGCATAGCCAAACACGAAAAAACCAATAGAGCAGATACTTACAGCAGACGGAGTGGTAGCAGAGTAACCGAAATGCATCGTCCAGGGCCACACCGCCTCATGACAGTAAAGCACACATGGCACTGGAGACAGGCACTGCGAGCGGTCGGTCGGTTGTCCTGGTGGCATTATTTGTCAACGTAACGTGGCAGCAAGTAGGCGTCACGGAGGTCCTTCGTAGCGTTGCAGGCAAATTACACCACTAGGATGGTTCGTTCGTGCTATAGACATTGTGCCGTTACTTCCGCAACAGTAAAAGCGACCTGACAGCTCCGCGGGTTTGGTGGCATGCCAGTTCGCAAGGCCGAAGGCCCATCGTTGAGCCAGCCCATTTGAGTAGATTTAGCTTCTGCTAGCATCGCGCCAGCAAGAAAGGAAGGAGGTAATAACGTAATTGGTATGCTGTGGTGGGTGAGGTAAAGCGCCGACAGGGGCAAAAGCAGAAAGCGAGGCGCCTTTGACAAACGACATAGAAAGACCTACAAGTCCCATTCTTGATGCTAGCCGAAGGTTCTCGTGCTTCTGCTGCCCTATAGACCGCCAAGACCTCGTGCGATTCTGCTAAGAGGTCCCTTGGGCATTCGTTCACTCATACACGCTCAACCAGTTACCGCAATGCGAGCTGGAAGTGGAAGCTACAATAGTGACTTAGATTCGCTTCCCTTTTCCCGGCGCGCGAATCGGCTGCTCCAGCGGCAGCGGACGTTTTCAAGGGCTTGCCTTATCACTGGTACTTCGACCAGTATTTTTAGTTCGGTGGTGACTTTACAACAAATGTATCGGTATAAGCATGAGGAATGGAAAGGAGATAAAAAATAAGGAATTTGTTAAAAATGCGACAGTATATGTAGCAATAGAATGCTCTAGAGACATTAAGCCAGGCTTTGCGACAATCGTTGATTCTGCCTAACAGGATACTTTGTTGCAGAGCTGAAACCTTCGAGCGCAGTCGACACTCCTTTAATGGTTTCATACAATATGGCTATATATATATATATATATGATAATACAATAATATGGCTAACTTATTATACCAATTATCTCCTCAAGATGTGTTTATAGTAATTCGTGTCCGTGTAACAATGAGCAGAAGCTGCGTGATTTTCATTTTCTATTGACATACCTAGAGCGCTAACCTCGCTCCTACTAGCCCTAGTTAGAAGTCGTACAGTTTATCATATGCTTTATACGCGTTCGACGACCTGCGACGTAACGTATCGTTTTTCGGGGAGTGAGGTCAGATCGTTTCAGGTCGTTGTTTAGACGAGGCAGGTCATTCCTTAAATAGGTGTTTTTTTTTTTCTAAGCTGCATAACATTCATGGTCACGTATTTAATTTTAACTGTTATATTCACTCGATTCGCATAGTATACTTCGGTTAAGATAGGGAATGGCTTTTGTAGAATAGGGGTTTCGTTAAATTTTTCAAAAGTAAAACCTAAAGAACTCGGTTTCTGCTATTTGTACACTCATACAATTAGGAATAGTATTTATTTTGTCCTATTAGGATTAATTGTACCAGTTAGAGACTATGGTTTTGATAGGACTTACAAAGAATAGGCAACGCAAAGAGGTTTTACCTAGAGCACATTAAACTCTAGCGAGACTGTTTTATTTTCGTATTTTCATGCCTGTAATTTGGTTAACAAGGTGATATCGATTACTTTAGATTTATATACCATCAACAGGGTAAATGAAACAGGACAATCAGTCTCTCAAAATTTGTCTTAAGGTAAGATTTGATTTTCAATAACTCTTTACATCATTTCAGCTTGTCTACAATAAACTTTTTCCAGTCTGGACGTTCAAGCGAATGAACAACGTATGGCATATCATGAGGGTGTATATCTGCGTTGAAAATAAATTACATTGTATGAGAAATTTTTATAGGGAAACTGCTTGTTCAGGGATTTTCACTGTTAGACGACTACACATTCGCCTTGGTCTGTCATTATTGACGCAAAATGGTATCTTTCTTGATTTTCCATTTCGCCTACATATATATATATATATATATATATATATATATATATATATATATATATATAT